>NC_140175.1:88403104-88428835 GCF_963971535.1 Notolepis coatsorum
TCTATCGCTCTCTCTCTCACCTCTCACCCTCTCTCTCTCCTCTCTCTCTCTCTCTCTCTCTCTCTCTCTCTCTCTCTCTCTCTCTCTCTCCCTCTCCCTCTCTCCTCCCTCTCTCTCACCCTCTCTCTATCGCTCTCTCTCTCTCACCCTCTCTCTATCGCTCTCTCTCTCTCACCCTCTCACCCTCTCTCTCTCTCTCTCTCTCTCTCTCTCTCTCTCTCTCTCTCTCTCTCTCTCTCTCTCTCTCTCTCTCTCTCTCTCTCTCTCTCTCTCTCTCTCACCCTCTCTTTCAACTTCCCACGGTCTAAACTGTTTGACAGACAGTTCTGTATCTATTTGCTTGAGGCATAATCACCTGGAGAGAGCGAACGATAAACACATAATTCAATGGGGATATTCAATATTACTGTCTCCTTTTCCACCACCTACTGTCTACTGTACAAAGAGAAACAATGGAAATACAGCCATCCAAACCCTGTCTGCGAGGCACAGCAATTAGTCACAACCGAGTCCTGTCACCTCGGGGGAACACAACATCGAGACGAGCATCAAACTGAAAAAGTTACACCCTTAGACACTGGTCTCGGATCAGATTTGCTTTTCCCTCTCTTACTGTAATAGCGGAGCTACCGCCTAATAGTGGAGCTTAGTATTTGTGGAAGAGTAAATGGTTCCTGGAGCTCTGCCTAGGAGCTTATTCACCCCGGAGCATCGCGACATGAATTATATAACAGGGACACATGACCTTTACATGACCTTTACGAAGCCACGCGGGCTAACGGCAGCTCTCCCACTCAGAGTCAACTCTCTTGACCTCCGGGGTTGGAATTGTTTCGAGTGCTTCCTGAGCACATGAGATTAACAGGCAGGCCACCTCGACACACAACATAGCTGCGGAAGAGATTAACGTATCCGCTGTAGAGGTCCAGCGCAGCCTCCTCGGCTTCCAGGGAAGTGGAAAGGCACAGAAAGGCCGAAGGCCATGCAGTTTCGGACTCTCTGTGTCGGTTTGATCCTTCGAGTGCGCAGAGAGAAGGAGAGAGAGGGGAACAGAGAGGAGAGAGAGGGGAACAGAGAGAAGGAGAGAGAGGGGGACAGAGAGAGAGAGGGGGACAGAGAGGAGAGAGGGGGGGACAGAGAGGAGAGAGGGGGACAGAGAGGAGAGAGTGGGGGACAGAGAGAAGGAGAGAGAGGGGGACAGAGAGGAGAACAGAGAGGAGAGAGGGGGACAGAGAGGAGAGAGGAGAACAGAGAGAAGAAGAGAGAGGGGACAGAGAGGAGAGAGGAGAACAGAGAGAAGGAGAGAGAGGGGGACAGAGAGAATGAGAGAGGAGAACAGAAAGAAGGAGAGAGGGTGACAGAGAGGAGAGAGAGGAACAGAGAGGAGAGAGGGGAACAGAGAGGAGAGAGGGGAACAGAGAGGAGAGAGGGGAACAGAGGAGAGAGAGGAACAGAGAGGAGAGAGGGGGACAGAGAGAGAGAGAGGGGGACAGAGAGAATTAGGAGAGGAACAGAGAGAAGGAGAGAGGGGAACAGAGAGAAGGAGAGAGGGGAACAGAGACCGTGACACTAGAGCCGCGCGTCGTAGGAGATTTTCTATCAATCCTACATGGAGGCTGACAGCAGCGGTGATCGCTGGGTGACATTTTTACTGTCATTGATTTGACTCTGTCACAGGCTCAGAGGAGATTGATGTAGGATTAATATCACCTTGTATCATCTTGTAGGTTGAGGTTACACACACACACACACACACACACACACACACACACGCACACACACACACACACGCACGCACGCACACACACACACACACACACACACACACACACACATAGTTGCATATAATCCGTCTATACACCAAATTGTAAAGCGCTTTGGATAAAAGCTGCTATATAAATGCACAATTTACCATTTTATTTTGTATGTACCGTACAACTCAGCATTTAAGCATGTACAATAATGCTGTATACCGTATATATATATATATATATATATACGGTACATACAGCATTATTGTACATGCTTTCATGCAGAGTTGTATGTTATATTGTACAGTATATTCTTACCGCATATATATATGCACATCTGTCTGTAGGTACATACCTGCATAATCCTTTTTACATATCTGTAGATACTTATCTATATCTGTACATACCCCTTACCTACTCTTATTAGCTCTTACTAGTACTCTGGCCAGTACAACTATTACTCAGTAATACTGTACCAATTTATATATGTTATACCCAGTTTAATCACCTGTGCATTGTACATTGCTATTTCACTTTACTGTTACATTTGCACTCTGTTTGGATGCCAAACTTTTTTCCCCGTTCTACTGTAGGCCTATGTTACGTAACAGGCTGTTTGCCACTGTCTCCGGTAACAATTGGGCGCTCGTCTGGGAGTGAATTTGGAAAACAGATACCCCTAGATTTGTTTGGTTAGGGAAAAAAATAAAAAAAAATAATGGGGGCTTGAGCCGGTCTTCAAACAGGTGAGTATTCCCTTACTTTGTGATTTGATTTGACTACTTGAATGCTGTTAAAATATTTAGTTTAGTGGACACCACATGTAGGTAGTGTCATTATTTTCTGGCTGTTGGTAGCTTCCTGTGTACCACTTACCCCTGGGGCAGTCATAGAAGGGATTAGTACCATCTACTTGTCTTGTACCATACCATATACTTGACGGGTTGGTGGTCGATATGATCTTTGGCTGGTAGCAGGTGTGGTTGAAGAGGGTTAGGTCTACAGTGCTTTAGCTTCAATATAGGTAGGTTAGGGTGCCAGACAATACAGTTAGTGTGTCAGGGCCTGATTTAAGTTATTTTTTTTAGTTAGACATGTGGTGGGCCTGGCAGTCCTTCATTGACTGCAGTATAGATGTAGAAGCTATGAGTAGTCATATCAGATTATAAGGGGCACCTGTTTGAATTTGTTTGTTATTTTTATTTTTTGTGTGTAGCACAGCGGTGCTTCAGCAGTGCTTTAGCGGTGTTTCAGCTGTGCTTCAGCTGTGCTTCAGTGGTGCTTCAGTGGTGCTTCAGTGGTTCTTCAGTGGTTCTTCAGTGGTTCTTTATGGTTCTTTATGGTTCTTCATGGTTCTTCAGTGGTTCTTCGTGGTTCTTCAGTGGTTCGTCAGTGGTTCTTTATGGTTCTTTATGGTTCTTCATGGTTCTTTAATGGTTTTTCGTGGTTCTTCAGTGGTTCGTCAGTGGTTCTTTAGTGGTTCTTTAGTGGTTCTTCGTGGTTCTTCGTGGTTCTTCAGTGGTTCTTCAGTGGTTCTTTAGTGGTTCTTCAGATAAATTGTGTGTATGCTACGGTGGTTTTGGCAACTCTTGGTAAATCTAAAGTGAGTAGTTTGTGGCGCTGGTACAGTAAGGATGGCTACCATAAAGGATTTTGTTGATAACCCTTCTGATGAGATGTTGGAGAAGTTTTCCAAAGAGCAGCTTCTGAAGCTTTCTGTGCACTACAATGTGGAGCTTACTGCTAGCCTTGGGTACTTTGAGGGCTATACTCGTTGAGGAGCGTGTGCTTGTGGCGAGGGTGGAGGAGCCTCTTTTTTCTGACGTGTCTCCGCTACTCTCTGGTATGGCGGAAGGTGATTGGAGGCTTAGAGAGTTAGCGTTTAAGGAAAAACAGCTACAACAAGAGGAGAGGAGCGAGGAGAGAGAGCATGAGCTTAAGGAACAACAGCTACAGCAAGAGCGTTACTTGAAGAACTTGGAGCACAAACGTGCGCTGAAGGAGCTTGAATTTAAGCATGCTGCCTTGCAGGCGGGTTTTCTGCATTCAGAGTCGCGTTCCGTTTTTGATGTCGGCAAAAATATTAGGATGGTGCCTCCTTTTTTTGAGAAGGATGTGGATAGGTACTTTCTGTGTCAAAGGACAGAAGTGACAGCCATGATGTTGATAACTCAAATTGTGACGTTACACTTAGTGACACGTTCTTTATTGAATTGAAAAGTGACCCTGTTGAGAATTTTGGAATGCACACTGTGGATGTACTTCTGCATAATGATTTTCTTGATTGTGCCCTTGTGTCAGGTCCGGTGGTGGAACCGAAGGTGACATGCGTGCCGGATATGCATGTGGCAGGAGATGATCTGGCAGCGCATTGTCTCGAGGTTTTCCCAGCCTGTACGGTGGCTGAGGCCACGGACGAATTTGAGGATGAGTGTGGGAAGGATGCTATGAGAAATGTTGTTGATTCATGTGGCACCATTTCTGTTAGTGTTTCTGGTGTTTCATGCACCATTCTAGTTGAAGAGGCTACAAGGCCTGGCTTAGGCTGCCAGCCTTCCCACAATAGCTATACTGTTCATGATGTTTCACTTGTGGGCAGGGATGATCCCAGTATGTCAGTTGATGATTCTGATATTGATTCATGTGTCCACACTGACTCTCTGCCAGGCACTGGGTATGCTAGGTATGCTAGTCAACCTAGTTACCTGTGTCCTGTACAGCAGGAGCCGCCTTCAGGACCTGGTCTGATGAGTGGCAACCATTTTGATCATGACAATGTTATTTTGTGTGACGCCATTTTGGATGGTATTCCAGATGCTTTTGTGACTGATGTATTGCCATGTTCCAGGGACGGTGGGGCCGTACCTGAGGCCTGGATGTTCACGATTTGCAGTATCCTGAACTGCCAGTGCCAGGAGGAATGGATATGGGCGCTGTGGTGGTATCAGAGACCTATTATGTTTGTTTTTCTGTGTTCTGTCCTGTTGAGCGCAGTGAGCTTAGCTCACATATTGATTTTGGTTTGCAGTCTCTTTTTGACAGGTCGGTATCGGTGGAGAGGCCTGTTGAAATGGAGCTTATTATGTGATAAGGTCTTTGTTTGTCGATGGGGTCCTAAGCCTTACGCCTCAGTGGAGGATGAGCCTGCCCCACTCCAGCCATATACCGCAGTGGAGGAACCTTTTGTGAGGTCTCGCTTACCCGAGAGGCGGGACAGTGTTGTTTTTTGTTTTAAACAGCATTGTCGAATGTTCCACAGTGGGGAGCATTCGACAAGGTAGAAGGTCGTGTTCGACAGGGGCCGGCCCGTTATCACTGTTGTGGTAGTGGCCCTGACAATTAATGGGTCACAATATTTTGTGTAGTTGATTGATGTATTAATGATTGTTTTGTGTTTCAGATGCTATGTTTTATGGTGGTTGCCTCCTGGGCAACCATTTTAAGGGTGGAGATGTTACCTAACAGGCTGTTTGCCACTGTCTCCTGTGTTGCAGCAATCAGCTGCTAATTGGGAAGCTGCCTGTCTGGGCTAAAAGGGCCCTCCCCCGCCCCACACAGTCTGAGATTGCTACCAGGAAGACACTGTTGGAACAAGTGTCTCCCTATCTTCCACCACCTTGATCGTTAGTTTGTGCTAGATATTATAATAGTTATAGTCTTTTGGTTTAAACACAGACCATTGGTGTCTGTGTGCCCTTATGTTGCTTCCCTCTGAGCCAGGGTCGTAACAGCCTACTTGTGCTGTATAATGGCAATACATTTGAATCTAATCTAATCTAATCTAAACTAACAAACTGCGCGCACACACACACACACACACACACACACACGCACGCACGCACGCACACACACACACACACACACACACACACACACACACACACACACACACACACACACACACACACACACACACACACACACACACACACACACACACACACACATTCCTATTGCTTTCAGAAGATGACATCAGCACGTACTGTACACATATGACATCAGTTTAAAACCCCCTTTCACTCACATACGCTACAATCTAACAAACACACCACACTCAGCGCCGTGTGCAGCCACAGCTCTCTAACAATGCACACCGCTGTCGTCACGGCGACACATGGTAGTATTTTGAGGCTGCTGCTGCTGCTGCCGTCAGCTTTTAAGCATTGCCACGTTGTCATCAGAGGTTCCGCTGCCGGAGCCCAGCCTGGTGGCGGTCCAAACGACCCGCAGAACCAGATGAGGACCAGATGTGGCCCAGTTGTGTGTGTGTGTCCCAGTCAATAGCAGAAACAAGTGCAGCGAGGGCTGCCCGGGCTGAGGAGGGGCTTCTACCAGCCGACGCACAGCACTGCAGACACACTAGTAGCACGCAGGCAGGCATGTATTCTCTGTGTGTGTGTCTCTCTGTGTGTGTCTCTCTGTGTGTGTCTGTGTGTGTGTCTGTGTGTCTGTCTGTCTGTCTGTCTGTCTGTCTGTCTGTCTGTCTGTCTGTCTGTCTGTCTGTCTGTCTGTCTGTCTGTCTGTCTGTCTGTCTGTCTGTCTGTCTGTCTGTCTGTCTGCGTGCGTGCGTGCGTGCGTGCGTGCGTGCGTGTGTGTGTGTGTGTGTGTGTGTGTGTGTGTGTGTGTGTGTGTGTGTGTGTGTGTGTGTGCGTGTGTGTGTGTGTACTCACATAGGCAGACACACAGCTGTGTCACTGCCTCGCTGCTCTGCCCGTGTGCAGTGCATGGTTTGATGCCAACAACGTGTAATTTGAAACAATGCCCACTCTGCCAATCTGGGTAAGGAGGTGTACTGTAATAGTAGTAGTCTGTGTTTTTCCCTTTGTTTGTGCCAACTGTAAATTAGATTAGATTAGATTAGATTAGATTAGATTAGATTAGATGTTTGGCATACATCAAATCAACAAAAAATCACATTTAATTATTTTCTCTGAATATGTTTGTTTTGTGGCAAGTAGTTTCACTGTTGCTGCCATCTTCAGTGGCACAGCCTTCCCCGTTCAAAACTACCACAGGCCGTCTCCTCACGATTACACTGTCTGCTGCCGTTTCCCCTACGTTTCCCCTGCAGCCAAGGACAGCTGCGTGTATGCATTTAACAGTTCTTCCCTATTAGCCAACAATGTGAAGAGAAACTTAATCCAGTCACCTAATATATGATTAGATTAGATTAGATTAGATTAGATTAGATTAGATTGTAATGTATTGTCATTATAAAGCACAAGTGGGGCGACAGTGGCTCAGGAGGTAGAGCAGTCGTCTGGTAATCCGGAGGTTCCTGGTTTGATTCCCGCTCTTTCCTGGCAGTGTGTCGAAGTGTCCTTGAGCAAGACACTTAACCCCTAATTGCTCCCGATGTGCAGGTTGGTGTTACGCTCTGGTTCTCTGACAGCCGTCTGAGAACCGCCCACCATTCTGACACCTGTCACTTGGCTTCCCTGTTACTTATCTCCCCTGTCACTTATTGTCTGGGTCTCCTGATTGGCTGTCACTGGGGTGCGGTTGGTATGCTTGGAATGTGGCTCTATTTAACTCTTGTCTCTCTGTTTTCACTTTGTCAGGTCTTCACTAACTGTTCGGAGGTAACACAGCGGTTCTGGTCTCTGGACCCCATTTAGATTAACTTTATTATTCTCTCTCTCTCTCTTGTCGCCGGTGTCTGTACCTGTATAATTACTCTAAGTGTATTGTACCATTAAATTGGACCACTATTGAAGAGTATACATTCTCCGTCTCATTACTTGCCAACGACTACTGGAACTCACCTACCTGATCGTGACAGGTTGGCACCTTGCATGGTCGCCTCCGCCGTCGGTGTGTGAATGTGTGAATGGGTCAAATGTGAGGAACAAATTGTAAAGCGCTTTGGATAAAAGCTGCTATATAAATGCAGCCATTTACCATTTGAGCCATTTACAAGTACAGTACAATGAGGTTTGGCCTCCAACCAGAGTGCAAATATAACAGCAAAGTGGAACAATCACAATGTACAGGTCATTAACCCATTTATACCTAAAAACGCATAATGCATTATATAGCTTGCATACACACAAAAATGAATGTTTCCTGGTTTCAATGGGTTAAACTGGGTATAAAATAAATTAGTACTACTGAGCAACAGTGCCAATCAGATGTATGTACAGTGATGCTGCAGGTACAGTTATAAAGACACCATGGTAGTAAGTGAGTCCTACTGGCCAGCAGTGTAACCAGCAAGAGCAGGTATAGCGATATGTACAGATATAGATACAGTATCCACAGACGTGGGAAAAGGTCCATACTGTATGCTTCTCTGTACGACTCTGGTACTGGTGGGTATTGAGAGAGAAATAATTCATTCTTACACAAGCACTAGAGGAACAGAAGGATGATCCCAGGCTCGGCAAACTGGGTTAGTGAGAACAAGACGAGGCAGGGACAGTGTTTACACACACACACACACACACACACACACACACACACACACACACACACACACACACACACACACACACACACACACACACACACACACACACACACACACACACACACACACACACACACACACACACACACACACACACACACACACACACACACACACACACACACACACACACACACACACACACACACACACACACACACACACACACATCCCAAGCTGCCTAATTTCAAGGAGATTTGAGGGGCGATTAAAGGGGCGTTCGTTTGGCTGATTTTCAATCGGAATCCTATGATTCTGTTGTGAAGAGGACGTGTGGTAATCTGACATGAAACCTACCGGAGTGTAAGTAAGTGTAAGTCGAGAGCTCGGCCGCATCGCCCACCCGGGAAACTCCAGTGGGTGATGTCACCTCAGGCCTCCAGCGTTTTCTTCTCAACTCTCCTCAAATCGGGCCCACTGCAGTTTAAAAAACAGTCAATGAAATACTGTCTGCAGTAGTTCACCACAGAGGTCTGCTGCTCTTCACCGGGCCACGTCATCTGGCAGTTTCCTCGGGGGTTGGCGACGCTACCGAGAGGTGTCTGCCTCTTAACCACCAAAACCTGCATGTACTACAACGTATTATCATGCCAGTTAGGGTACCTTGTGTTTACTGCACCATACCGTTTAACTTTACTTTTACTCATAGTATATTTGTTATTGGCCTATATTTATTGTAACGTATAATATAACCGATAAAGCATACAGACCCTCATTTGCACCTTTGTTTACACAGTTTTTTTTGTTTGTTTTTTCATATTTTTATATTCAGAGTTAATTATATTATTTACACTGTTTATCTTTTCTCATATTTCTATATTTAGATCGAATTGTATTGCCTATATTTATGTCTTTCTACTTATCTACTATTACCCTGCCCATACCTGTACCTCCCCTCCCCCTTCCCCCATGCTGCTATGATGCCCACATTTCCCCAAAGGGGATCAATAAAGGAATCACTTAAATGTCTGATTATCACGTCCGTTCTCGCCACAGAACGATAGGATTCGGGTTGAAAATCGTCCAAGTGGAGAGACACACTTATTGCTCAGTTTCCAATGACCGCCACCGTGATTCAATAAAATACAGTAATATTCATATTACCGCTAATTGTGACTCTATAGTCTTGATTTGCTGATTTTGTAAGACAGGAAGAGTTACGTCTATTCTGCATCGAACATTGTACATATGTCTATACTGAACACTGTGACCTCATTTTCTACTTCTAAATTACATGCTATACTATGTTATTTGATACTATCTTGTCTAGCACAGTCTCTGGAGCGTAACAGTAAGAAGCATTTTGTATGAAAGTATTCTGTACTTCTGTATGACAACTATTAAAGAAACTTGAAACTTGAAACACAGATTATTCTACTTTCTGTGACAGCAGAGTTATGACCACATGTACACATACTAGACCTGGCCGTTAACGGCGTTAACGTGCTGCGTTAACGCTATACTAGTATCGCACGATAATATAATTAACGCATTAATCTAAATTTTTTTTTTTTTTTTTTTTTTTTAACATTTTTTTTTACCTTTATTTACCCAGGGTAGGTTCGCTGAGCACAGATGCTCTTTTTCAGGAACGCCCTGCTTCACATTCACACAGTTCCATTCACACCTGGGGCTGGGAGCTGCCCAGTACAACCACAGTTGACACCATTGGCCACTGAGCAACTCCACTGGAGCAGTTGATTCAAGCCATGTCACATAGTTCAAGTTTGAAATGATTCTTTCTGTTTTGCTCCTGAGAGTGTGCTAGATACTGTACTGTACTGGTAATATTATTTATTTGTGTTAACTTCTGAATAAAACAACTTATTAAACACAAGTACATCTTATTGAACATTATTTTGATATTTCATTACCAATTATTATAGCAAAACAGCTTTTTCAAACAGTCTGTAATGCATTTTGGAAACGGGAGATGGGCTCATGGTGTAATGGGCCACCTGGCCTGAGAAACATAAGGAGGAAAGAAAAAGTAAGTACTTACTTCTGGTCATTATTTGGGTAGAACACACATATTTTGAATGCCTTCGGCAGGTTTTTTTAAATTTTTTTAGCCATTTTAATCTTAAATCCAGGATTGCAGATAGATTAATCTAGATTAAAAAAATGTATCTATGCCCACCTCTAACACACACACACACACACACACGCACGCACACACGCACGCACGCACGCACGCACGCACGCACGCACGCACGCACGCACGCACGCACGCACGCACGCACGCACACACACACACACACACACACACACACACACACCGGTAGACTAAGTTGCTATTCATGTTGGGCTGCTGCACTTTGCACACCCAGGTGACTTGCTGATAATATTGACAGCAGGCTGGGAAATAAACACCAGCAAGCTGCCAAACGCCAGTACATTTGGGCCGTGGTTGATTTAATGGTTTCTTTCTCTCTCTTTATCTTAGAGATTTACTGTGTTTTTGTGGCTGGGGTGGTTTCGGATTTAGCTGCTTTTTCCCCCCCAGACCTTTTACACCCTTTTGTCTTTTTCTTCCCCTTCCTTTTTTAACAGTAGTCGCTTGGGTTCCGTTCTCTTACAGTAGGCCTGGAGAAAGGAGAGGAGGGTCACTTTCAGCTCCTTCTACTGTCTGTCTAAGCTACTTGGGAAGCAGGTCTACATGGTCTGATCCCACTATAACGTTTAGCATGATTTATAGTGATTTCAATGACTGTTTGAAACACGCAGATCGATTAATAGAGACCCCCCCCCTCCCACACACACACACACACACACACACACATACACACACACACACACACACACACACACACACACACACACACACACACACACACACACACACACACACACACACACACACGCACACGCACAGGCACACACACACACACACACACACACACACGCACACGCACACGCACACGCACACACACACACACACAGCCACACTTTCATGCATTGTGGGGTCATTCTATATGATTTATATATAGAACTAAGACTTTGACTGGTTGGTTCTTAGGGTTCCTCCAGTTTGCTTTGCTTTTTCCTTTGATGCTTCCAACACCTGGACTGCCCTCCAACTGACTCTGAAGCCCAAGAGTAACTCAGGACATCGACAGTGGAGGGAGGCTTCCTGCTTTAGTGTGTGAGATCTGTACATTTTGTACATTTTTTTGTTAATGTTTAAAATTTGTAGCCAAGAGTAAATACCACAACCCTATCAAAAACAGTAGTCAAAGTGTATATTTTCATTTTTACCGATGTTTTATACAATTGATCAGAAATACGCATTTATCGGAAAATGCTAATTATCGAAAAGAAAACGCAAGGAAATGACTAAATCCAGATTCAACCCTGCCATTGTAAAGAGGAGCATTTTCCCTATCCATAGATGTATGATTTGGCCATAATAAAGTCAAGGTCAAGTTCAAGGTCAAATATGAATTTATAATTAAAATCGATTATCATTAATTACTGTATCTACAAATCCTTCTGTTTAATCATCTTCCCTTTATTCATTTGCTTAGATTTTTTGTACACATGATCTCAATAAGGTGGTGAATGAGCTCAGTGAGCATTTTCTCGTACCCCGCAGATTTAACATGATCAAAGATGCAAAAATCACAAATCATAATTTATATTCTCCTTTTCTTCATTACAATTTACTCAGCCTAGTAACAGACACAATATTTCTGACACTGGGAATACATACCCCCAGGTCCCTAGATGTTCCTATAGATACCAAGAACATGCAAATTGACCTTGCAGAAGTAAAGCAATCGTCCATATACTTAGGCATGTACCTTTAAGCGAAATATTCCTACAGCCTAATGTTGTAATTTACTTTAACATTTTACTTTTAGCAATATACTGTAGGCTGATGATAAGAATGTTTACGTAAATCCGATGTGCTGCTGAGACCAAGGACCACAATGAAAATAAGTCTGTGACATTTTTGTGCTATCCTTCTTTTTAAAATGTTCCTTCTTTTGCCTCATTTAAAGGTATGATCTCCGGTACGATGTGTCGACTTGTACAGTAGCTGATCTTTTATTGTTTATTCTTAACTGTTGTGCAATACAGTGTCTTGTTTTGTAAGCTTGTCGTGGCTGTAAATTAAGGTAACCTCAATGTCTTACGAGTTGAAATGGAATGAAATGAAATGAACATAACCACAACCATAACCATAACCATAACCATAACCATAAAATAGCTCCTTTACCTTGTGGGTTCCAGACAATTTCCCCACAACAACAAAAGGAAATCTAGTTTTGTGGGGGATATTTGGTCCCCACAACAATAGAAAAACAAGGCCACACGCACGCGCGCACACACACACACACACACACACACACACGCACACACACGCACGTGCGCACACACACACACACACACACACACACGCACACACACACACACACACGCTGTCACCACCGAGGGAGAGAAGTGAAGAACATGTAGGACCAGACTTCACGCTGTGTGTCCTCTTGCTGTTTGAGCAGCAACATTCCTGAGCAGAGTGTTTAATGATAAGCTGGACTGACACAGTTCCAACCTGCCACTCTGTTATCTTTAACAACATGTTAACACGCATACACACACACACACACACACACACACACACACACACACACACACACACACACACACACACACACACACACACACACACACACACACACACACACACACACACACACACACACACACACACACACACGCACACACACACACACACACACACGCACACACACCACACATGCACACACACACACACACACACACACACACGCACGCACGCACACACACACACACACACACACACACACACACACACACACACACACACACACACACACACACACACAAAAGACCTCCCTAGCTCAACTCATCACACATACACGCACACAATATACTGTACCTCCCACATACTGTATGTGCAAGCACACACACACCACACACGCACACTCATACACACACACACACACACACACACACACACACACACACACACACACACACACACACACACACTAAAGCACAAGGCCCCCCCCACAGTGCAGGGGTGACACACCCATCCGTTGATGGAGCCTCCTGCCGTGTGTTGTTGCCAGTCTCGTGCCACAGCCCCGACGCCGTGCCAGGCCTCCTGCCCAGTGATTAATGGACCCTGACCTGCTGCGTGCGGCCGGCAAGCGCTATGCCTGTATGGAAACTGTGAATTGATCCGAAAAAAGGACACATGATTCCATACAGGAATGAATAAGAGCCCTCATCCAGTGGGAGTAACAGCGGTGAGAGGAAGGGGACGCTGTCTGAAGTGCAGTTCCGCTCAGGAGCAGCATGTTATACATTCAGATTCTAATTATTTATTGCCATATTTATTGTAATGTATAATATAACCAATGGGGTATACAGAACCTCATCTGCCCCTTTGTTTATCTTTCTCATATTTCTATATTCAGATCTAATTGTATTGCCTACAGTATATATCTTTCCACTATTACCCTGCCCATACCTGTACCTCCCCTCCCCCCATGCTGCTATGATGCCCATCTTATCCTATCTTATCTTATCTTATCTTGTCTTATCTTATCTTATCCTGTCCTATCTTATCTTATCTTATCTTATCTTGTCTTATCTTATCCTGTCCTATCTTATCTTATCTTATCTTATCTTATCTTATCTCATCTCATCTCATCTCATCTCATCTCATCTCATCTCATCTCATCTCATCTCATCTCATCTCATCTCATCTCATCTCATCTCATCTCATCTTTATCTGCAATGCCGTCTTGCTCAGGAGCAACGTGGTGTCATGGAGTGGATTGGCATCATCAGGGTTCTAAATTGAAGGAGGAACAAGGTTTGAGTGGTGCTTGTAGTCGGTGTCAATTCAATTCATGTAGTCGATATTGTGCACATATTCAGTGATGCATGTAGTTGATGTCGTGCATGGATATGATGAACAGTGACCTTTACTAAATTAATTTGGGTGGATTTCTAAATTCCCTCCTAAATTCCACTTTGTCGTCAGTCGAAAAAATGCAAAGCGACGGGCAGAATGTGGGAGCACATTGCATCATAATAACCCAATGAATTCCAAATATTATGCCACACAGTATAGAAGTGATTCTCGTCTATGGTGGAATGAATAAACAATAGACTGACAAGCTTGTTGTACGCACAGTGCATACAGTACACCAGAAATTCTGCTCTGACACAAAGACAGTAATATGCGGACGTGCGTGCGTGTGTGTGTACATTTCCCCTGTCTCTGACGAAGGCACTAATAGCTCCCAGTAAACACTGACACTCTGTCCCCAGTGCCTCATGCCCTGTCCGCTCTGAAAAAGGCCCCATTGATGATCCCTCATAAATAAAATATTCACTACAGTCTGGCGAGAGTGAGCATCGGGGGGGCCAAGATGTATTATTCATGATGTTTTTCATCATAACTAGGATGAAAGAACAGAGAAGGAGGAGACAAAGAAATAATAGGACAGTGCTTCTCCACCGCCTGGAATGACCAGTCATCTTACTCCATCAGAATGCATCAGAACTGTAGGCTACATCAAAAACACCATCTCATGTTCTGCTTTTCAATCTTCATGCAAAGTCAGTAACGGGGGTACAGGACAGAGCCATGACCTCAGGAAACCCTTTGTTTTGTATTTATTTATTAATACATTTTTGTCTCAACAAGACCCTTTCACTACCACACTACCAAAGGGTTAACCCTTTCACTGCGACAATACAGAATGTTAACCCTTTCACTGCCACACGACAAAGGGTTAACCCTTTCACAACCACACTACAGAAGGTTAACCCTTTGTTAACCGTCTGTAGTGTGGTAGTGAAAGGTTAACCTTCTGTAGTGTGGTAGTGAAAGGGTTAAGAGGGTAAGGTTGTGTTGTGGAATGAACTCCAACAGTCCTTAAAGCTTGAGATTCTCCCCTCTGTTACAGAGTTTAAAACCTTGATCTCCAGCCTTTGTCAATCAAGTTGTACGTGCTGTCAATCGATTAAAATATTTAATCTGATTAATCACATGTCCATAGTTAACTCGCGATTAATCGCAAATTAATCAGATTTTTTTTTGTATCTACCTTAAACGGATCTTTTTCAAGTTCCAAGTTTTAATACTCTTATTAACATGAGAGTCAACAAATGCTTGCTTTATGCAGCCATTTAACACAAAAGGATGACCCTCATGCATTGCAAATTTGCATCAAATTCAAAACAGAGTGATGCACAAAATAACTTAAAAGAAAATAATAATTTAAAACAATGAATAAAGTGTGCATGAAATAATAGGGGAAAGAAAATGTTAGGAACTTGTTACATTCACCCACACAAGGGCTGAGTAATCTCTCTCTCACACACACTCTCCCAGCTCTCTTTCTCTCTTGCCCCTTCCTCATCTCTCTCACCCCCCCTCTCTCTCTCTATCTCTCATACACACACACACACACACACACACACACACACACACACACACACACACACACACACACACACACACACACACACACACACACACACACACACACACACACACACACACACACACACACACACACTTCAGAAACAAACATAGTATCAATGAGAGCATCAATAATACACCTGAGTGAAGTCTAGTAAAAAAAAAAAGAAAAAAAAAAAAAAAAACTTAAAAGTTAACCCATTCTCTGCCACCACTTTGATCATCCTAAATCATCCTCTGCCAGCGCTATTTGTCTATGGAAATGTTCACCTTCTTTGCAGGGCTATAACTTTTTAAATTGTATTGCTAAATTGACATTACTATGGCCCATTCAACATCAATTATCTATCGTTCAGGATGTAGGAACGTTTTACTTTTTCATTCACACATTCATACTAAAATACCGTCTAGAGTATAAATATGTTTTTATCGTTTTCTGCAGTATTTCATAGAACGTGAGATATAGGCATAAATGCATATATTAGATTATCAAATGCAGTTTGATACCGATCCATGCTATATTAAAAATGTCAACTGTACATGGTCCTAAACGTCATGACTGATCATCCGCGCTTGAACGGAGGGGGGGGGGGGGGGGTCGTTTATAATT
Source organism: Notolepis coatsorum (assembly GCF_963971535.1). Lineage (NCBI taxonomy): Eukaryota > Metazoa > Chordata > Actinopteri > Aulopiformes > Paralepididae > Notolepis > Notolepis coatsorum. Next base: position 88,419,421 of record NC_140175.1, read on the forward strand.
CAATGACCGACGTTAAATGATTTATGTAGTATGGGTGATATATTGATCAGAGCAGTTTGAAAAACGCTGAAACTCACCCCAGTATCCTCGTAGCGTTGGGCAAACAGATCCCAATTATGGGATGTTGATCGATGCGATCCATTTCCGGTTTGTATATTACTAATACACGTCCAAATCATGTTGATTATTGAGTTATGGCAAAGATCCATATCGACGGTGTCTGTATTGAGCCCTGGGACGATAAACGAGTGGCCGGACGAAAATAGGGGACGGACCGAGCTACAATGGGCACTTCCAGTTTGGCAACTCGCCGATCGGCCACCAGGTGGCGGTATTGAAGCGTTGCAGAGTTGTGATGGCTCAGACAGCATCAGCCAAGACTCCGTGGGTGAAATATGAATACCATAACGAAAATATGAAATATTGATCTCAAACACACCTTACGGTTAATACCGCGTTAACTTTGACAGCCTTTTGTTATCCTTGCTTTTTTCCTCATCTCGTTGTCTTATTGTTATGATTTTACATGCTGTGTAGTTTTATATGCTTTTTTCTTTAGTTGACGCTCATTTCTGTATGTACACTCGACGTACAGTAACTGTAAATGAGGGACACCTCAGTTGCCTTTCGAATTTTAAATAAAGGTTTGGAATGAAAATGAAATGAAAAAAGTGTTCTAGCCATCGTCTCAGCTGCCACACTGCAGGGGGACAGAGTACAGCGTCTCAGCTGCCACAGAGCGTTTCAGACATGTGCTGCTGTTTTGCGAACCTTTTTTCAATGGAATTTTCTCACACTGTGGCCGAGTGCTTTTGACCGTAACCCAGAGGTCACCGGGAGTAGACGCCCTGACCTTGACTGTAAACATGAAGGGCCAGCATAGTGCAGCGTGAGAGGGACACACACACACACACACACACACACACACACACACACACACACACACACACACACACACACACACACACACACACACACACACACACACACACACACACACACACACACACACACACACACACACACACACACACACACACCCGCCTATAGTTTCCTGGCATGTAATGTTTGTAAACAGGATATGACATATTCCCCAGTGATTATGGTTGCACAGAAAACCATCATAACAGTCTAAAGAAGAAAAAAAATGACAAAAAAAGACGATTTCAGTCTTCAAATGTAGGAGGGAACAGAATGTGAGATCACATCTGTGCGTGGATAGAGGCATTAGTATTCTCTGCCGGGTCTCTGGCCATCAGTGGGACAGATGCTAAGAGCCATGATTCCACCTGTTGGCTTGTGTTCTGGCTAAATAAATGTGCCTCTTTCAATCAGGCACCAGAATAGACCATCTCCCTCCCAGAACACGTCTCGACTAATGAGGATGTGACTCTCAGGCATCAGTATTGGACGAGGATTCCTTTTCCCCACTGTTTCCCAGGCAAAAACTCATTTAGGCAAACAGAGTTGTGATGAATATGCAAATACTAAATGGGACCGGCGGCCTCGGCTATTTGCACAAATGATTTGGTTCCAAATATACAGTAATAAAGGAGGACAGGATGACTCAGCGCATGCCAAGCACCTGCGGCTGTTATTGCTGCTAAAAAAACAATGTGACAATAAAAAGGGGCACTTCACCAAAAAAACTAACTCTAAACAGTTTTGCACATATTAATTTAGTTTTGACAGTTATTCAGAGTAAATTTATTTTAGTATGGCCACCAGTGATGTCATTGGGGACATTGAATCCTTGTGTTGTGTTAATTACACCCTCAATGAAATGAAGAGGTAGCAGTCCCTATAAGACATTTCATGGTGCTGCAATGATCCCCGATGACATCACGGGTTGCCATATCATAACTCATGCACTCAAACTGTCTTCGAGTTTTGGGATGTGTGTGTGAGATTATGTGGAAAATAAATGGTGGTGAAATGCCCCTTTAACAAGCTGAACATCTACCCACCAGTCCTGGTTCAGTTCAACAAGGCGATCACTGAAAGCATCATCCTCACCATCTCCATTGCTGTCCGGTTCCCCTCAGCCTCCTGCTGTTCTGAGACCAGCTGAGAAGATTCTGACTGGCTGCAATCTGTACCATCTGGTCCTCACCCAACCCACCCTGGTCCTCACCTCCTCACAAAACCATACACACTACAACCACCCCTCTGGCAGGTGATAGAAGACCATACACACTACAACCCCCCCTCTGGTAGGTGATAGAAGACCATACACACTACAACCTCCCCTCTGGTAGGTGATAGAAGACCATAGACACTACAACCTCCCCTCTGGTAGGTGATAGAAGACCATAGACACTACAACCTCCCCTCTGGTAGGTGCATAGAAGACCATAGACACTACAACCCCCCCTCTGGTAGGTGCATAGAAGACCATAGACACTACAACCCCCCCTCTGGTAGGTGATAGAAGACCATAGACACTACAACCTCCCCTCTGGTAGGTGATAGAAGACCATAGACACTACAACCTCCCCTCTGGCAGGTGATAGAAGACCATAGACACTACAACCTCCCCTCTGGCAGGTGATAGAAGACCATAGACACTACAACCTCCCCTCTGGCAGGTGATAGAAGACCATAGACACTACAACCTCCCCTCTGGTAGGTGATAGAAGACCATATACACTACAACCTCCCCTCTGGCAGGTGATAGAAGACCATAGACACTACAACCTCCCCTCTGGTAGGTGATAGAAGACCATAGACACTACAACCTCCCCTCTGGTAGGTGATAGAAGACCATAGACACTACAACCTCCCCTCTGGTAGGTGATAGAAGACCATAGACACTACAACCTCCCCTCTGGTAGGTGATAGAAGACCATAGACACTACAACCTCCCCTCTGGTAGGTGATAGAAGACCATAGACACTACAACCCCCCTCTGGCAGGTGATAGAAGACCATACACACTACAACCCCCCCTCTGGCAGGTGATAGAAGACCATAGACACTACAACCCCCCCTCTGGCAGGTGATAGAAGACCATAGACACTACAACCCCCCCTCTGGCAGGTGATAGAAGACCATACACACTACAACCCCCCCTCTGGTAGGTGATAGAAGACCATACACACACTAGACCCCCCCTCTGGCAGGTGATAGGAGACCATACACACTACAACCTCCCCTCTGGTAGGTGATAGAAGACCACACACACACTAGACCCCCCCTCTGGCAGGTGATAGGAGACCATACACACTACAACCCCCCCTCTGGTAGGTGATAGAAGACCATAGACACTACAACCCCCCCTCTGGCAGGTGATAGAAGACCATACACACTACAACCCCCCCTCTGGTAGGTGATAGAAGACCATAGACACTACAACCCCCCCTCTGGCAGGTGATAGAAGACCATACACACTACAACCCCCCCTCTGGCAGGTGATAGAAGACCATAGACACTACAACCCCCCCTCTGGCAGGTGATAGAAGACCATACACACTACAACCCCCCCTCTGGTAGGTGATAGGAGACCATACACACTACAACCCCCCCTCTGGTAGGTGATAGAAGACCACACACACACTAGACCCCCCCTCTGGTAGGTGATAGAAGACCATACACACTACAACCCCCCCTCTGGCAGGTGATAGAAGACCATACACACTACAACCCCCCCTCTGGTAGGTGATAGAAGACCATACACACTACAACCCCCCTCTGGCAGGTGATAGAAGACCATACACACTACAACCCCCCTCTGGCAGGTGATAGAAGACCATACACACTACAACCCCCCCCTCTGGTAGGTGATAGAAGACCATACACACTACAACCCCCCTCTGGCAGGTGATAGAAGACCATAGACACTACAACCCCCCCTCTGGTAGGTGATAGAAGACCATAGACACTACAACCCCCCTCTGGCAGGTGATAGAAGACCATAGACACTACAACCCCCCTCTGGCAGGTGATAGAAGACCATAGACACTACAACCCCCCCTCTGGCAGGTGATAGGAGATCATACACACTACAACCCCCCCTCTAGTAGGTGATAGAAGACCATACACACTACAACCCCCCTCTGGTAGGTGATAGAAGACCATACACACTACAACCCCCCTCTGGTAGGTGATAGAAGACCATACACACTACAACCCCCCCTCTAGTAGGTAATAGGAGACCATACACACTACAACCCCCCTCTGGTAGGTGATAGAAGACCATACACACTACAACCACCCGCCACCATGACAGCTCCTTCCCTGAGGCTGTCTGAACAAAGGCTCCTGACTGAACATGCCCCTTGGGACCACAATTACAGTGTTTTGAGACATGTATGTATCATTTTAGCAACAAGTGCAATTACATATTTTTTCTTTTGGTGCATATATAGCTCATAATATGTTGTAATATTAGGTTTGTTGTATAATCTAATGCCTGTGTGTGTTGTCTTTTCATTATGTGAGATGTCCTCTGTCCTCTAGTCCTGTCAGAACGTATCCTCTGTCCTCTTGTCCTGTTAGAACATGTCCTCTGTCCTCGTGTCCTGTTAGAACATGTCCTCTGTCCTCTTGTCCTGTTAGAACATGTCTTCTGTGTGTCGTCCTGTTAGAACATGTCCTCTGTCCTCTTGTTCTGTTAGAACATGTCCTCTGTCCTCTTGTCCTGTTAGAACATGTCTTCTGTGTGTCGTCCTGTTAGAACATGTCCTCTGTCCTCTTGTCCTGTTAGAACATGTCTTCTGTGTGTCGTCCTGTTAGAACATGTCCTCTGTCCTCTTGTCCTGTTAGAACATGTCCTCTGTGTGTCGTCCTGTTAGAACATGTCCTCTGTGTGTCGTCCTGTTAGAACATGTCCTCTGTCCCATTGTCCTGTTAGAACATGTCCTCTGTCCTCTTGTCCTATCAGAACATGTTTCAAGTTTCTTTAATAGTTGTCATACAGAAGTACAGAATACTTTCATACAAAATGCTTCTTACTGTTACGCTCCAGAGACTGTGCTAGACAAGATAGTATCAAATAACATAGTATAGCATGTAAATTAGAAGTAGAAAATGAGGTCACAGTGTTCAGTATAGACATATGTACAATGTGTTATGGTTTGTAACCGACCCCAATCGCACAACACAAGACAGGTATGAGAGTAAGCCAAAACAGGGCAAAATATTTATTATTGAACAAAAGGCGGCACAGTCCCTTTAAGGGAAAACACAAAAACACTGGAGTCAAAGAAAATAGGGAAAATGCGGCACTGTGCCTTTAAGAGGCGAACAGGCTAAGGGACTAAGGCTAAGGGACAGGGCCAGGGCAAAATGTCAAGGACCAGGACCAGGGGCACTGGAGAGGGGGACAGGGACAGAGGCCCGGAGAGGCGGGCTGGAGACAGGGACAAAGAACAGGGTTAAGGCCTTGGACAGGGCGAGGGCCAGAGCTGCTTACAGGGATGACAGGGTTCCGACGGCGGAGGCCTGGCACGGGGACCAGGGGCCCGACGGCGGAGGCCTGGCACGGAGATCTTCCTCGGATGCTGCAGACGGGCAGCGCAGAACACAGGGGTCCCAGGGGACCGGGGCGAAGAGACGCATCCTCCCGTGGAACTAGGAAGCGATGCGCGCCGGCTTGACGTCTGGAGTGGGAACACCACTCCAGGCCTGGCACGGAGATCCCCCTCGGATGCTGCAGACGGGCAGCGCAGAACACAGGGGTCCCAGGGGACCGGGGCGAAGAGACGCATCCTCCCGTGGAACTAGGAAGCGATGCGCGCCGGCTTGACGTCTGGAGTGGGAACACTGGAAAACCTCCCGTAGAGAATTAGAGAGTGTAGACGGCGTCCCACTCCAGGCAAACGGCGACAGGTGGTGAAGTACAGGGGTGGCACGACGTCTCACGCCGGAGACGCGGCAGTAGATTGTAGTAACAAGAACAACCCGACCCGGACTGGAGGGAGGTCCAGGTATTTAAAGCCCTCTGGGGTGCTAATCATAAACTATGACAGCTGCGAAAGGTAGTCCAAGGGTGGGGGCTGGTGAAGAGTAGAGGAGAGTAAAACATCGCAAGGGTGGGGGCTGTTGAGGAGAGTAGACAGGGAAAGTCCAAAGGTGGGGGCTGGTGAGGTGAGGAGACAGGGAATAAAGGTCCAGGGAACAGGCGAATCCTCACACAATGTTCGATGCAGAATAGACGTAACTGAGTTACCATATAATATACAATACTATGCAGTGTACTAATGTACAATACTATATAGTGCAAAGCAGAAATGGGATGAGGTACGATTTAGGTACAATTTACAGTAAGGTGTACGAGTTGTAGTGCAATCCTTCATCAATAAATATAAAGTGTGGGGAGTGGGTGCTACAGTGTGTTTGTTTAAAGTGAGTGTGTGCGTGTGGATGTGTGTGCTATGTGCGTTTGATGGTTGTTGTTGTGTAGTGTTCATTGTTCGTTGAGCAGCATGATGGCCTGGGGATAGAAGCTTCTTCTGAGTCTTTCTCTTGTCCTCTTGTCCTATCAGAACATGTCCTCTGTCCTCTTGTCCTGTTAGAACATGTCCTCTGTCCCCTTGTCCTGTTAGAACATGTCCTCTGTCCTCTTGTCCTGTTAGAACATGTCCTCTGTCCTCTTGTCCTATCAGAACATGTCCTCTGTCCTCTTGTCCTGTTAGAACATGTCTTCTGTCCCCTTGTCCTGTTAGAACATGTCTTCTGTGTGTCGTCCTGTTAGAACATGTCCTCCATCCTGTACCCTGTGTGTCGTCCTATCAGAACACGTCCTCTGTCCTGTACCCTGTGTGTCGTCCTATCAGAACACGTCCTTCGTCATGTTCCCGGCGTCTTGTCCTATCAGAACACGTCCTTCGTCATGTTCCCGGCGTGTTGTCCTATCAGAACACATCCTTCGTCATGTTCCCGGCGTGTCGTCCTATCAGAACACGTCCTTCGTCGCGTCGTGTGTTTTGTCTGTTCTTCCGCAGATAACCAGGTCAGATTGTGGTCAATCACTACGCTGGTGAGTAACGTTATTTCCGATTGTGACCGAGAGTTTGTCAGTTGGTCAGCTTTCAACAGAGACACAACAGGCCATGCAGACTGTAGGCTATCTTAGAACGAGCCACGCAGCACAGTGTGGACCTGTACAACGAGGCCACCACACAAGGCACCTGGAGGTCTCGACAAGGCTGAATCTTAAGTCTCCCAGACCCAGTGAGAAGTGAAGGCTAGCATATTGACCAGTGCATGGCTGGACCCGCAGTGTTGCTAGCAGCGGGCTTGTTGGCTTCCAGTGCTTACACAGGGTGTTTGTTCCTTGTATGGGAATGTAATGGAGCTCACAGCACACAGTAGGGCCTGGACCAATGTTTGACAAGTCTTTGTCGGATACCTCCACTACTCGTTTGGAGGAGAGAGAGAGAGAGAGAGAGAGAGAGAGAGAGAGAGAGAGAGAGAGAGAGAGAGAGAGAGAGAGAGAGAGAGAGGAGAGGGAGGAGGAAGAGAGAGAGAGAGAGAGAGAGAGAGAGAGAGAGAGAGAGAGAGAGAGAGAGAGGAGGGAGAGGGAGAGGAGAGAGAGAGAGAGAGGAGAGAGAGAGAGAGAGAAGAGAGAGAGAGAGAGAGAGAGAGAGAGAGAGAGAGAGAGAGAGGGAGGTCCTACATTTCCTCCCAGCCTGCTCTTGGCCTGGGTATAGCCAGCCAGGGGATCGAAGTAGTGCAGAAATCCAGAAAGCCATGTTATTATTTGAGGAAGAGTTGAGAGCTGACTACATTTGTAATCTCTGTCTCTGTGTGCCCAGTTAAGGTCTGGCAGTGCTGGCACCCTGCCATTGGCTGTGGAAGTGGGTAGATTCCAAGGTACACCTGAGGAGGAGCGGTTGTGTGTTCTCTGTGATCTGGGAGTAGTGGAGGATGAATTCAGAATTTCATTTAGTTTTTTCACTGCCCCTTGTACACCGACTTGAGGAGGGTTTTATTTGAGAAAGTTCAATTTGTAAATCCGGATTTGTTTTGTTAGTCTGAGAGTTGTAGCCTATGTTGAGTTGTTTTTTTTGTGGATGAGATTTTCAGTTTTGCAGGATTTTTGGAGAAAGCACTGCACTTGAGACAAAACACATTATATGCTATATAATTTTATATGAATTCCTCTTGTTTCTTTGAAGTACATTGTTTACAGCTTGTTATGTTTTATTTAGTTTTCTTTTCTTGTAGCCATCTTGGTCTATATACTTAAGTATACTATACTTATTGATTATGTGTCTTGTAAGCCAATATGGGCTGGGCATACACCAGTATGTAAGACACAAACATTTTAAATATCAATCAATCATGTAAAACAAGACTCACACAGTTATAATTCAACACAGGCTAACAATGGCACGGTTCAGCAGTGAACCTCATTTTGTGTTTTACGAAGGTTGTCAGTGATCAAAACAAACGGCAGATTATCCCCTTCATCTACCGTCTGAAACTGCACTTAGTAAGACCCTTAATGATTCCCAGATGAATTACGGACATAAATACTTCATTTTACGTCCCTTTACCAAGTGGCAGACAGTGCCATTACCGTGGCCATCTGTCTGTCTGTCTGCGCTCCTCGGCACTGTGGGTCTGCGTTGCAGCTGCTGCGTTCCCTGACTACGGGCCCCAGAGCCTGGCGGCTAATGCCCTGACGCAGGGTCCAATGGCGCGTGAAACAGACAAGGTGCGGTGGCTGGTCGGGAGAGAGAGAGCACCGCCGGTCCTACTAAACCACGCGATTGATGGTATCTCTTTTGGCAGCTATAGCCTGCAGGAGAGAAGCTAATGCACCTGAGGCATAGAGACGCCATGAGGCCTATATTGACCGGATCATCTAAAAGGCCTAATTCTCATGCAAGGGGGCTGTTATTGATTCCTCTATACTTAGCTTTTGTATATCCATATAGGCTAAAAGAGAAGGTACTAATGAGTGACTGTTGTAGTATTCTCTAGTGGGTTTCTTCTGGACGCACATAGACGTGCCCATTCTGCTACGAGGATTAAGAATGGCATTTTAGACACTACACTTTCAAGGCTCTGAGCCTGGACCCACACTGGCTGCTCAGCCGCTATGGTGGAAGCAGAGAGGGAAACTAACATGTGCAAAGATTACTGTAATTATTATAAAATGTGATGTGGTTATTGTATGATCATGTAAAGAATCTCACTATTGGGCGGCCGGGTAGCGCAGCGGACTAAGCGTCTGCCTACCACCACAGAGACAGTGGGATCGAATCCAGCTGTGGTGCTTCCGGGTTGGCCGACCGTCCATACTGACACGATTGGCAGTGTTAGCGGGTGGGAAACCAGGCGAGGGTGGGGTCCTGGTCGTTGTAAACAGCGACTCCTACAGTTCGGTCGGGGCGCCTGCACAGCGAGGGAAGGATCTAGGAGAGGTAGTGTGACCCTTCCACACGTTACACTCTTCCAGTGAGAGT
>NC_140175.1:88431535-88684216 GCF_963971535.1 Notolepis coatsorum
ATAATTTTACTTTACGAAAAGGTATAAAATAATCATGTTTACTATATAGCCTACATGGTCAAAGTATTTAGTAGCATTTATTGTACAGTGCAATATATCCAGCCATTATTTCCTCTTGAGCCCTGAGGCCGCTGCTAAGATGATTAAAGTCGGTATGACTATTTCCCCTTATTGCATTCATAATGAAAAACGATCAACCTCCGGGCCACAACTCACATTATTAACATGCCGTGAGGAAAAAAACTCTGAACCCTGCCCACCTGTCGGCATGCCTCTCCCATAGAGCAGGCCCTGGAGCAGGCAGGGAGGCAGGCAGGCAGGGAGGGGAGGTCCAGGCTGTGTGGGTGGTGGTGACTGACGCGTGAGAATTAATTACCGTCTCGCAATCCATTTACCTTATGGTATGTCTCCCGCCAACGTCTCCTTGAACGCTGACTTCTGTTTTGAGGTTTGAAAAGTGGCAGCTGACTGTCTCGAAGTGTCATAAAAGACGTGTGATAGATACATCATGAAATGCTACAGGCAAGTCTGCAAAACCAACAGGGTCTCATCAGAAAACGTAAATAAAGTACTAATCGGAAAAAGGTACATAATGTACGTTATGTTATAGCCATAACTAATATTATGTACATATTGTATGAGTAATATTTACATTTAGTTATGGTGGAAGTACAAAACAAACAGCGGTGTGGGAGTCTAACTAACAATGCTTGTGGTCACAGGCCACCCACCCATCATGGTACAAACACAGCAATACTATGATGATGGTTCGTTCTAACGTTCAACGGTTATGGTTAAACCCTTTTAAACCTAAGCCTGAAACAGTCCACCTGGGTATATGTAGTTGTTATTGCTGTATAATTGTCAGAGAATGTGCTGTGAGTAAGTGCTTTTCACCCTTTTTTCAGAACTATTTCAGCTTTCAATATCTGTTATTGTTTTAACTTTAACTGTATGTTTTGAGTGTGTATCAAACTGTTATTAGACAAGAAAAACAAAACTCGGATCAATTTAACTTTGCACATGTACATTTTGAACTTGGAATTATTATGCAACTGCAATAAAGTTTGTGAACCCTGGCCGTTTAGATTTATTCTTCAAGTTCAAGTTCAAGTTCTTTAATAGTTGTCATACAGAAGTACAGAATACTTTCATACAAAATGCTTCTTACTGTTACGCTCCAGAGACTGTGCTAGACAAGATAGTATCAAATAACATAATAACATAATATAGCATGAATTTAGAAGAAGAAAATGAGGTCACAGTTGTTCGGTATAGACATATGTACAATGTTCTGAGTTACCATATAATATACAATACACAACTATGCAGTGTACTAATGTACAGTACTATCTAGTGCAAAGCAGAAATGGGATGAGGTACAATTTTAGGTACAATTTACAGTAAGGTGTACGAGTTGTAGTGCAATCCTTCATCCATAAATATAAAGTGTGGGGAGTGGGTGCTACAGTGTGTTTGTTTAAAGTGGGTGTGTGCTATAAAGTGTGTGTAGTGGGTGCTACAGTGTGTTTGTTTAAAGTGAGTGTGTGCGTGTGGATGTGTGTGCTATGTGTGTTTGGTGGTTGTTGTTGTGTAGTGTTCATTCATTGTTCGTTTAGCAGCCTGATGGCCTGGGGATAGAAGCTACTTCTGAGTCTTTCTGTGCTCGCCTTGAGACTCCTGTATCGCTTGCCTGACGGCAGCAGTTCAAAGAGGCAGTTGTTCGGGTGGCTCGAGTCCTTAATAATTCTCTTAGCCTTCCCCTTGCAACGCTTGTAGTAAATGTTCTGGAGGGTGGGGAGCCCCCCTCCAATTGTGCGTTCGGCTGAACGTGTCACTCTTTGTAGTCTGCTTTGGTCTTTTGCAGTGCTATTCCCAAACCAGGAGGTGATGTTGCCGGTCAAGATGCTCTCTATTGTACATGAGTAGAAGTTCTTAAGGATCTTCTGGCTGACTTGGAACTTCCTTAGGCGCCTGAGGAAGTAGAGGCGTTGTCGTGCCTTCTTCACCACACTGTTAATGTGTATGGTCCATTTCAAGTCCTCGGATATGTGGGCTCCGAGGTACTTGAAGCTGTTGACTCTCTCAACCGGTGCCCCGTCGATGCTGAGGGGGCTGTAGTCCTTGACCCCCGACCTCCTGAAGTCCACAATCATCTCCTTTGTTTTGCTGACGTTCAGGGAGAGGCTGTTTTCCTGGCACCATCCCGCCAGGACCTTGACCTCTTCCAGGTAGGCCCTCTCGTCGTTGGCAGAGATCAGGCCCACCACCACTGTGTCGTCAGCAAATTTGACGATTGTATTGCTACTCCGCTGAGCCACACAGTCGTGTGTGTACAGGGAGTAGAGGAGGGGACTCAGAACACAGCCCTGGGGGGCCCCTATGTTGAGGGTGATGGATGAGGAGGTGCAGTTGCCTGCACCTCCTTTCTTAGGCTCCTTTTTACTCACTTTTGTCTCAAGTTTGTCTATACTCAAAGAGTTACGGTACAGAGAAGCAGCAGCGGTAAATGGGCCCCAGGAGGGGCAATGGTAGGGTTAAGGTTATGGTTAGTTGAAGGTAACAGTGTGGTTAAGGTTAGGGTTAGGGTTAGGGCGAAGCTATCTGAAAAGTGTGTCTCAGTAGTCTTGAGGTAAAGTCTTGCCTCCCATGTGAGTGTCCTGGGTACTGTACATTCCCCAGCAGAGGAACTCAAATGTTTTCTAAAAACGTTAAAACGTTAAAAACGTATTTGTAAATATGTCAATATATTACTTATTTGTAAGTTTACATTTATTTATTACCCAGGGACAGTGCACATTAATCAACATCTTCAGTTTCCACATCAATGTAAATTTGCCAGAATTAGCTAATGAGCTAGTTTCCATCTGTAGTCCCTGGTGTGGGAGGAAACCAGAGTATCTGGAGGAAACCCACGCGAACACAGGGAGAACATGCTAACTCCAAACCCCTTGCTGGGGTTCGAACCCAGGACCTTCTTGCTATGAGGCAGCAGTGCTAACCACTGTGCCGCCGTACATTATCATAAATATGTCAATATATTACTTATGGCTATAACATCGATTAAGTACTTTATTTACATATTTTAAGTGAGAACGGACTGCCACTGCCATGTACCAGCCCCGTGGTCAGATGGTGGGGCCAGGGTGGTTCAGCTCCAGACTATGAAGGTTGATTTTATCCCAGGAAGATGAAACTCGGGTTGATACGTTCCTGACTGAGCCATCGATAAAAGTCAAACACATGTCATCAAACTCTCTTCACTAAAACTAGTGGACAGGACAGTGACAAATTACAGATTTCTACAATGCAACGATGTCAACACACATGGGTCCAACACCCTCAGGACTTATATGCAGTGCATAATATCCTTATTCTATATACCTACTTATACACCTGCATATAACCCATATAACTCTGCATGTACAATAATTCTGTATATACTATATATTTTTTTTATTCCTACCGTATATATATCTATCCACATCTGTCTGTACATACCTGCATATAATCCTTTTTACATATGTGTAGATACTATATTTATGAGTCCCTTCCTCTACTCCCTGTACACACATGACTGTGTGGCACAGCGGAACAACAACACAATCATCAAATTTGCTGATGACACAGTAGTGGTGGGCCTGATCTCTGCCAACGACGAGAGGGCCTACCTGGAAGAGGTAGAGAATCTGTCGCAGTGGTGTCAGGAGAACTGCCTCTCCCTGAACGTCAGCAAAACAAAATAGATGATTGTGGACTTCAGGAGGTCGGGGGTCAGGGAATACAGCCCCCTCAGCATCGACGGGGCACCGGTTGAGAGAGTGAACAGTTTCAAGTACCTCGGAGTCCACATATCCGAGGACTTGACATGGACCACACACATTGACAGTGTTGTGAAGAAGGCACGGCAACGCCTCTACTTCCTCAGGCGTAAACCTCAGGAAGTTCCAAGTCAGTCAGAAGATCCTTAAGAACTTCTACTCATGCACAATAGAGAGCATCCTGACTGGCAATATCACCTCCTGGTTTGGGAATAGCACCGCACAAGACCTTAGCAGACTACAGAGAGTGGCCCGTTCGCGTGAACATTAAAGGCAACCAACTTGTGTTCAGCCTTTCGTTCAGCCTTTCTCTGATTGGCCACATGACCGCGCTGCCGCTCTGTGTTGTTGCGCCGCCCGCGGCAGAGAGTTGCGCCGCCCGCGGCAGCGGCCGTCTTCCGTTGTAGAAGCCCTTTCAATGACAGAGCTCTCATATTTTGCGAATGCATAAACTATATCTTAAATTATGGCTATGTGTCTAATATGGCCGTTGCAATGACTTGTTTTGTTTACATCAGGGTGAACGCTGTTGTATTCGCAAATATGAGAGCCAGCAATACGCAGCTCCAGTTAACCTAATTTATACCGTAATGAATCATTAAAAAAATATACTGTTAACTGGAATATGTTGTTTCTTTACACATATGTTGGATTATGTAATTGGTTTGTCATGACAAAACAATAAAAATCGCTACTTTACATCAGGGTGAAGTGAACGCTGTTACGCTGCCACCACCCACTTCAATGACAGCTCTCATATTTGCGGATGCATAAACTATATCTTAAATTATGGCTATGTGTCTAATATGGCTGTCGCGAAGTCATTGATAAGCGACAGCCATATTAGACACATAGCCATAATTTAAGATATAGTTTATGCATTCGCAAAATATGAGAGCTCTGTCATTGAAAGGGCTTCTACAACGGAAGACGGCCGCTGCTGCTGGAGCTGGACCGAGTCAAGCCGGCGGCGGCGCACGGAAGCCGGGGAGAAACCACTGCATCGGCCCGCTGGCGCTTCACAATGTGCAGTTTCTAGTTAATCAGTCAGCAGCCTCGCGAAATAACATTATACATTATATAACGTTACAATGTACAGTTTCTAGTTAATCAGTCAGCAGCCTCCACAGCCTCCACTGACGAGTGAAGCGTGTAGTTGTTTTGATAAATGTGTTGTGTATTCGCGCGATTCGATTCGGACAAAGATTACAGCTCCGCGCTTCATTCATTTCATTTGGGACCTCTGCCGCTCGTCTGCCGCGCTTGCGGCAAAAGGGGGCGGGGGGTCGTGGCCAATCAGAGAAAAGCTGAACACAAGTTGGTTGCCTTTAATGTTCACGCGGCCCGCGTAGCCGAACGCACAATTGGAGGGAGGCTTCCCACTCTCCAGGACATTTACAACAAGCAGTGCATGGGTAAGGCTAAGATAATTATCAAAGACTCCAGCCACACACACAACTGCCTCTTTGAACTGCTGCGGTCAGGCAAGCGATACCGGAGTCTCATGGCAAGCACAGAGAGACTCAGAAGAAGCTTCTATCCCCAGGCCATCAGGATGCTCAATGAACAATAACACTATGTAACAACCATCAAATGCACTCACAGCACACGCATCCACACGCACACACTCACTTTAAACAAACAACTCACTGCAGCACCCACTTTACCCACTTTAGAACACCTAAACACACTTTATATTTATTGGTAAAGAATTTGCACTACAACCCATACCTCATTACACCTTACTGTAAATTGTACCTCATCCCATTTCTGCTTTGTACTGTACTGTATAGTATATTGTATTGTAACTCAGTTACTTCTACTCTGCATTGTACATTTTATATATGTATATACTGAACACTTTGTCTACGTACTTGACTTCTATTTTATACTGCTATACTTATTTTATACTTATCTATTTTTGTCTAGCACAGTCCCTGGAGCGTAACAGAAAGAAGCATTTCGTATAAAAGTATTCTGTACTTCTGTATGACAACTAATAAAGAAACTTGAAACTTGAACTTATATCTGTACATATCCCTTACCTACAGTTACTAGTTATGCTGCTGGCCATCATGACTATTACCATAGTGTCTTTATACCTGTACCACTGTACATATTAATACTACAACTCTACATACATCTGATTAGCACTATACTCAGTAGTACTAATTTATATATTTTTTACCCAGACAAACAATAGACACTAGATTATACATGTCATTCTCCAATCAATGCAAGCAGCACGCCATACAGTATGGCTGCATCCTAACAAACGTCCTACATAACAAACATCCCGAGGCTGTTTCTCAGTATAATATATATATATATATATATATATATATATATATATATATATATATATATATATATATATATATATATATATATATAAATATGTTGCACTGAACTTTAGTAATGACTGCAATTACTCTAGTTAATGACGTTATAACAAATTCATATTTGTGAAACAGGTGAAACCACATTTCACATTTGCATACACCGGTACGTTTTCAGAAGCACTACGCTCTTGTTATTATAACGATCGCATCGACCACAGTTAGATCAACTTGATGAGTTTTGTGCAGCAGCATTGAGGAAGATTACGCTAAAGAAACTCTGGATGATTTCTCATCATGTGGATGAAGCAGTGTTTGTGTTTTGATCTGGCTCACTGAGCCATGCTAAATCATTTCCATGGTTTGGTGCAGTAGAGCCATCTGGTGTTTGGATAGAATACTCCTTGATTCATAGTTATACTAGTATCCACTAACCCCCTCGGCTGCCCCCTCCGCTCCCTGAAGGACTTGCACAACTCCCGCTGCCTCAACAGAGCAAAAAACATTACGAAGGACAGCTCACACCCTGGCTTCCACCTGTTCGACCTGTTGCCATCGGGCAGGCGTTACAGGTGCATCAGAGCCACAACAAACAGGCTCACAGACAGTTTCTTCCCCAGAGCCATCACCACCTTGAACTCTAATATGCACCAATAACTCACCCCTTCCCCCTCCTCCCACTCCCACACTGTGCAACATCATACCCCCCCAAGTGCAATATCCACAGTGCAATACCCACCCACTACCGTCTGACACTGTGATTGTTATTTTGTATATTGTTGTTATTTGTATATTGTACAGTATAGTAACATTGTTTTATTGTATAGTATTTTATGTTTCTCTTTTATTACGTGTGTGATTTTATATTTGCTTCCACTACTGCACCTTAAGTGTGAGTCCCAAATCTCTTTGTATGCCAATATAATGACAATAAAGTACAATCTATCTAATCTAATCTATTTTAATAGGATTATTGAAATTAATAGCGTGTCCTTATTAAGGGTTGCACAGACAAAAGAAAATAAACGAAAATAATTAAGCAAGTTTGCTTTTCAGACGACCAACCTTTGTTAATGAATAGATGCTCATATCATCCTTTTTATATGAAACCATGTGGCCAAATAATGACTCACCCTCTCCTGTCCTCCTGGAGGTAATAGCTGTGTGTTTGCATTGAACCAGGCTTGTGAAAACAAAAAGCACCTGGGACATGAGAACAATCCAGCAAAAGTGTTTTGTCATACTGTGATGTAATAGAGGATACTGGGTTGGTCTCTAGTGAACAGTCGGGTACAATATCTGTCTCTACGAGGTTGTTGTCACAGAAAACAGTTGCTGGGTTTTGTTCCTTCAGGTCGGAGGTGGAACAGCAGTGTATAGGGGCTGTTTGACAGACTGATGCAACCGGCCTGCTGTGTCGTAGTGGAAAAAGCCATTAAAGAATGTGTATCAACCTGAGAAATAGCTGATGGGGAAAGATTTACAGCTTGAACCTCCAAGACTACGCATAGTAAACAGTGGCTAGACATGTTTTAGAACTCCATCCAAGTCTATGGAAACATCATCAACATTCACGAGATTTTGTGGGATTAGTTTTCAGTTATGAAACAAGTCATATGAGATTAAATGTGATATTGAGGAAAAACAACACTTGGTTTTCGAGGCATAAGATAAGATAAGATAAGTTAAGATAAGATAAGATAAGATAAGTTAAGATAAGATATTCCTTTATTGATCCATGTGGGAAATTGGGGCGTCATAGCAGCATGGCGGAGGGGGGAGGGGAGGTACAGGTATGGGCAGGGTAATAGTAGAAAGACATAAATATAGGCAATAAAATTTGATCTGAATATAAAAATATGAGGAAAACAATAAACATTGTAAACAAAGGTGCAGATGAGGGTCTGTATGCCCTATCATTTATATTATATGTTACATTAAATATAGGCAATAAAGAATTTTAATCTAAATATATACTATAAGTACTGTAAGAGTAAAAGTAAACAGTATACACAAGGTGCAGTATACACAAAGGTACCCTAACTGGCATGATATACGTCATACCTTGTTGTCCGTGCATTTGTCTGTGGCCATCCTTCAACATGCTATGTTATATCTGTAAGTCGTGGAATGCTCGACACGGGACCCTGTGACCTTGTGACGTATGGCAGTGGCCGTCTGTAAACAGAATGGAACTCTACAGCTACTCCCGCTGTCGGAACTCTATAAGTCAACAGAAGATTAGGAAGCTTGGATCGTCATGGAGCAGCTCCTCAGGGAGGTCAGATGTCCTCTGGGGTTCTGGTTCTGGAAGTAGTTCTCATGGCCTTGGACTCAGAGGTGCCGGAGGGATGGTGAACTTCAGGGCAGAAGATAAAGATGCGCGGACGCCCACACACAGACGAGGACCTTCTCCTCAGGGAGTAATGACACCAGAGAGCTCAGTCAGACACCACTTACAAGTAGCCACATGGAACTGTTTATTATTTCACGCTCCCCCCCCCCCCCCCCCAGTTCACCGCAAGGAAACTATAAAAGGAAGGGTCATTACGTCACTGTGTAACGCGTGAACGCACATTGGTGACAAGTGTGAAAACGTTCAGTTCTGCCAACATTTAGTTAATGGTATCACCATCTCCGCATTTATGACCTCATTTGAATGGGTTATTACCTTGTATGTCAGAATCATCTGCAATGTTAACTAGCTAAGGTTTCATATGGGTTGATGTATATTTCCTCAAATAGCTTGTATATTTTGCTTCTCTGTGCATCTCCCATAGGCTTCAATACTAGAACTGGCACCAAGCAGAGCATAGAAGCCGGTGTTATGACGTAATGACTCTTCCTTCTTTTACAGTTTCCTTGTTTCACCGTTTTGTGTTTATTTAGAAATAATAATAGGGATTTTTGGACTAATTGACTCTGCTCTACTACTGTACTCTACTGCCCTACTCTGCTCTACTACTGTACTCTACTGCCCTACTCTGCTCTACTACTGTACTCTACTGCCATACTCTGCTCTACTACTGTACTCTACTGCCCTAGTCTATTTTGTTCTGTTCTATTCTGCTGCTCTAGTCTACCTATTCTACTCTGTTCTGTTCTACTCTATTGCTATGGTCTACTCTATTCTGTTCTGTTCTGTTGAGCTCTACTGCTCTGCTCTACTCTTTTATAATCTGTTCTGTTGTACTCTACTGCTCTGCTGTACTCTATTCCACTCTGTTTTTTTGTATTCTACTGCTCTGTTTTCCCTCGATTCTACTCTGTTCTACTCTACAGCAGTGTACTCTACTCTGTTCTGTTCTACTCTACTGCTCTGCTCTACTCTACTCTATTCTACTCTGTTGTAACTTCTATTCTACTACTCTACTATATGCTGTCCTGTTCTACTCTACTCTACTTCTCTGCTCTACTCTACTCTATTCTACTCTGTTTATTTTTCTCCCATCCCCCAATTTATTCGTTATGCCAATTCCCTCCTGGTCTTTGCGCTGCCCTACTGTAGGTCTGGGGAGGGTGTAGACTACCACATGCTGCCCTACTGTAGGTCTGGGGAGGGTGTAGACTACCACATGCTGCCCTACTGTCGGTCTAGGGAAGGTGTAGAGACTACCACATGCTGCCCTACTGTTGGTCTGGGGAGGGTGTAGACTACCACATGCTGCCCTACTGTTGGTCTGGGGAGGGTGTAGACTACCACATGCTGCCCTACTGTCTGTCTGGGGAGGGTGAAGACTACCACATGCTGCCGTACTGTTAGTCTAGGGGGGGTGTAGACTACCACATGCTGCCCTACTGTCGGTCTAGGGAGGGTGTAGACTACCACATGCTGCCCTACTGTCGGTCTGGGGAGGGTGTAGACTACCACATTCTGCCCTACTGTCGGTCTGGGGAGGGTGTAGAGACTACCACATGCTGCCCTACTGTCGGTCTGGGGAGGGTGTAGACTACCACATGCTGCCGTACTGTCGGTCTGGGGAGGGTGTAGACTACCACATGCTGCCCTACTGTCGGTCTGGGGAGGGTGTAGACTACCACATGCTGCCCTACT
Source organism: Notolepis coatsorum (assembly GCF_963971535.1). Taxonomy (NCBI): domain Eukaryota; kingdom Metazoa; phylum Chordata; class Actinopteri; order Aulopiformes; family Paralepididae; genus Notolepis; species Notolepis coatsorum. The sequence continues at coordinate 88,441,750 of NC_140175.1, forward strand.
GTCGGTCTGGGGAGTGTGAAGACTACCACATGCTGCCCTACTGTTGGTCTATGGGGGGTGTAGACTACCACTTGCTGCCCTACTGTTGGTCTATGGGGGGTGTAGACTACCACATGCTGCCCTACTGTTTGTCTAGGGAGGGTGTAGACTACCACATGCTGCCCTACTGTTTGTCTAGGGAGGGTGTAGACTACCACATGCTGCCCTACTGTTTGTCTAGGGAGGGTGTAGACTACCACATGCTGACCTACTGTTGGTCTAGGGAGGGTGTAGACTACCACTTGCTGCCCTACTGTTGGTCTATGGGGGGTGTAGACTATCAAACACGTCCTCCGATACATGTGGCGTTGCCAGCCGCTTCTTTTCACCTGACAGCGAGAGGTTTCACTGGGAGAGCGTAACGCATGCAGAGGTTCACGCTACTGTATCTCCCCCAGATCCCTCCCCTCCCTGCTGACCATGCAACCAACCGACCAGTAGGAGTCGCTGTTGCAACTGACAATTGTGTTCATTACATACACACACACACACAGCCTGGGAAGTTATGGGGAGTCCATAGGTATCTGTTGACAAGTATGGGGCCTTGTCTGGTCTTGTCCTCTGACCTCAACATTGTGACAGAGAAATGGGAAGGTCACATCACCTTCTCCCACTGACAGCTGTTGCCATAGCTCAACACACACACACACACACACACACACACACACACATGCACACACACACACACACATACGCACACACAACACACATATACACACACACACGCACACAGACATACGTACATACACAGACACACACACACACATACGCACACACATGCACACACACACACACACGCACACACACACACACGCAGGCACATACATATACACACACACACATATACATACACACACACACACGCAGGCACATACATATACGCACACACGCACACACACATACGTACATACACACACACACGCACACACACCACGTTAAAACCCCCCCAGAATGGGTCATAGCTGTCTGCATTAATCCGTGTGGTTGTAAATCATAGCTGACACTGATGTAAACACTGATGGAATTATTATTATTCCTGTTTCAACTCATTGTCTGCAGGTTTTGTAATAAACTTCAACTTCGTTTTTTTTCGATGACTTAAGCACGATTGAAAACACGGCCGAATGTTTCAAAACACTACACACAATTAGCACAACCACACACACAATTAGCAGAACAACTCAGATCCTTTGCTAAATGAAACACTCTTGTAAAAACTATACAATAATTTATAAAAACCTAAATTTGTTACCATATGAAACACATTTCATATGACTTAATTCAGTTTGAACCAGTTGCACACTGCTGTGCTTAACCTAAAACACTTTTAGCAAGTCTACTTCTCAGTGATTAGAGCACACAGTGAAGTGAAGTACACAGATAATGGGAAAATATATAATAAATTCACCAAACACCACACAAGACCAATGCTGCAGACTGATGAAAATATAATTTATTTCTCTCCATATAGCCAAATCAATCAACATGTCAACATGGAGAATGATAACAAAACTGTTTTCATGCTACTACAGTAGTGTGCATAACACTGTAAGCTCAGCAAATATCAGACAACCATAAAATAATGTATCCAGTACAGGTTACAATTACAGTAAAACAAAAAACTAAATAGAAAAAGTTCAAATAGAGTACAGAAAATACTAGACATTATATATTCGCCAAGCTGGATCTGGCCAGAGAATTTATGGGAAACTGGGACATGTTTTGTTGTGATTCTCCATGTTGACTGATTTGGGTATATGGAGAGAAAATAATACTATTTTCATCAGTCTGTAGCATTGGTCTTGTGTAGTGTTTGGTGAATTTACTGTATTGTATATTTGCACATTCTCTGTGTACTTCCATTTTGGTTGAAGACAGGTTAACTCACCTGCTGCATTTTTATAGTGCTTAAACCAGATTGGTATGTCTACAATTAAGCAATGGTGTGTTTGTGCACCTGAAGGCTGTGTTTAACCAATTGTCTCATGTGTGGTAATTTTACATTCTGTGTCTAATGTAATGCAAGTGTGTTTAGTGTTTTGCAAATCACTGTGTGTATTGTTTAGCAAAAACTGTGAGTCTGACATTGTGTTTATAGTGGTGCAAATCTGGGCCCATGTTTTTCTCATTGAGTGTAAGGTTTTGATAATTGTGTAATAGTTTTGATTTTAGTGTTTATGCAATCGGAAAAAAACGGTAGGTAATCTGTATAGAGCAGAGTGCAATTTTCTTCATTCAAGTTAACTTTTGCTTCATTGTAACCCATCTGCACCCACAAGCTTTGGATTTGTGAACACCTCAGTGTTGTGATGAATTACACCAATATTTCCTTGGTTTAACCCTCGAGTCAACCAACCTTGTCGCAGTTCTGGTCAAGTGTGTGTTTGTGGATAGCATAGCGTTGGCTAGATTTGATGTATATGCCAAAAAAGTTGCTCAGTATCACATCTTGGACTCACATTACAATAATCCATGTTTTTTTCTTTTTTTTAAACAATCACTATTAAGCTTGTGAACAACAAGTGTCACACCTTTCACCCTAGTCGCAGAACTGGACAGGTTAGGGTTAGGGTTAGGGGGTTAGGGTTAGGGTAACCCTCTAGGGTAACCCTGACCCCCTAACCCTAATTTAAGAAATGGTTAAAATCCTGAAAATGAATAAATATTCTATATGTATGGTGAGGACTGAAGTTAATAATGATATTCATGAAAGAAAATTCAAACAATATATGAAAAATATATGTTTTACTGAGATCGCAGTTTAGGTCACTAGGGAGACAGGTAGTGGGTTTTTTAAAGGTTGACTCGAGAGTTAAACCTGCATGTCACTTTTTCATGGATCTTTAGTGAGGTAAATCATGACGTTGGGCCAAGTTGGGGTGAACAACAGAAAACTCTCCCAACTGTAACACAGTGAAGTTGGCTATATACAAGCTCTTCTGGTCAGGTGCGACCAGCGCAGACAAATCCTCAAAAGGCTATGGTCTGATTTCAAGAGCACAAACTGTGAATGACACAAATGTAAAACAGTTCCAAAAAGGGGGTTTCAAGTTGGGGTTCAGAGTGTAGGGTTCGTTATTTGCAATGCCCTTATAGAGCAGGCATTGTTATGGGAACAGAGGAACGGGACCCGTAAATAATAGAATGCAACCTGTTCAACAGGGAAACGCTACATAAGCGTGTATTTATTCACAGTAGAAAATACAGACAAAACAGAGTAATACAACAAACAACGGTGGTAGTGTAGTGCAAGCAGGTCGGGGGCCTGGGTTAATGAAGTGTGTGGTTACTCCCAAATGTGTTGTGTAGCAGATGACTATGTATTTAATATGTAGAATGGAGTCTTACCGTGTTGTAAATATGTAGTGGGTCAAGGTTGCCTCAGCAACACCAGGAAATAATATCGGGAATACCCAGAGGGAATAACAAGCGAGGGATAGGCGAGATGGGGGAGAAAGAAACGTGCGAGAGAAAACAAGTGAATGAACGCGACGAGCGCGGCGTGGCTGCGAGGGCCCAAAACTAGACACGAAAGAAAAAGAAAAACGAGATTAGTAAACCAGCAAACATCTACCCAAACTAGAGGGGAGAGAACGAGGTTAGGATTAACAAAGGAAGATAACACATGCATCAATAACAAAGGTCAAATTACTCAGAATATTGAAATACAATAACAATACTCAGGAAGGACAAAAGTCAAGAGGGATAATTAAGACGCAAAACACCTACTGTTCCAAACAGAACGAACTCGCATTGTCCTTCTTCTTCTTCTTCTTCTTCTTCTTCTTCTTCTTCTTTTCTATTTTTTGGCGGTTGGCAAACACTTTCGACGAGCATTACCGCCATCTACTGAAAAGGAGTGTGGATCTGGATGTCCTAAATCCTATAAAATAAACCTGTCGTTCTCAAAAAATAAAACAAACTCTCCATACACACTTCCCCAGAATTCCTTTGCAAAATATCAACTATTTTAAGCGCTATCTTTTCCCTCTTCAAATCCCTAATAAGACCTTTCCTCTGCCTTTGATACAATGCACACTGCTCTACCACATGTTCTACCGTTTCTAGACTAACCCTACACTCACATTGCCCATCAATATGCTTTTTTAACATAACTAACGTACTATTCAACCCTGTATGCCCCAACCTCATCCTTGTAAACACGTCCTCTTCTTGCTTGCTCCTACTAGTAGCCCTACTCCAACCCACCCTCTTCTGCACCCCATAAAACCATCTCCCTAACCTCTCATTATCCCACATGCCTCTCCATTTTTCCTTAGCCTTCATTTTGACTATACTCTGGATTTCAGCCTTACTAATCTGTACATTCATTGTAACTCCATTAAGTCCACAAGCTCCTTTGGCCAACTTGTCCGCAAACTCATTCCCTCGAACCCCTATATGGGCCGGCACCCACAAAAAGACCACCGTACTACCCGAACGCCTAAGTCTGTCCACCATCTGCACTATTTCCAGCACAATATCCATCCTTGACTGGGACACTACATTTTGTATACTCACCAACGACGACAATGAGTCTGACGCAATTAAAATTTCACCCTTAGGCCTATTCTCCTCTATCCACGACAACCCTATCATTATAGCTACTAATTCTGCCGTATACACTGCTAGACCGTCACTCAATCTCTCTTTTTTCGAAATGCCAAGACTTGGGATTGTAAATGCCGCCCCCACTCTGCCTGACTCCATTTTAGATGCATCTGTATAAACCACCAGTCCTCCACCATACTTTAACCCAATATAACCCTCCACCACACGACTACTAATCTCCTCTCTCTCCTTCAACTCCACCAATTCTATATCAACAACAGGGGTCTCCATCAACCACAGAGGAACTACTGGGAAACAGACTGTCGGACACACACTCATCTCCAGAACGCCCATCTCTCTAGCTTTTGCCTCTATAACCCACCCAAAACTTTCTATCTGCACCTTCTCTCTTTCCTGACACTGCACTAATACACCTTTGCTAATATGATCCTCCTTATGACCCCTAAGATTGGCCCAATACACTAACCCCAACTGATCTCTTCTAATACTCAAGGGCATTTCTCCCATCTCCACCTGGAGTGCTGCAATAGGCGTAGTCGTCATAGCCCCACAACACAATCTCAACGCCTTACTCTGAATTACATCCAACTTACGTAAATGAGTTTTTGCTGCCGACCTATAAATAATACACCCATAATCAAATAACGATCTGATGAGACAAATATAGACTGTCCTCATAGCATCCCTACTGGCTCCCCAATCCAGCCCTCTCAAACACCTCATCACATTCAGTACTTTCTTACATTTATCCACCATCTTACATATGTGCAAAGACCACGTTAACCTCTTATCAAACCACACACCAAGATACTTTCCCCCGTTACAGGGGAAGAGACAGGAGTCTCTGATTGTAGACTGGAATCAGCTGTGGGACGAGAACGTCTAGGGAGACCAGTGCGTCGGGGCTGAGTGACAGCGCCACACGACCTCTGGGGGGAGCTGTCAGGTGCAGTCCTCACAACAGGCATGACCATTATAATAACAATGCAGACATTACGGTTGATTTAGAATAACATTTAACTGGAACAGAGTGTGTAACTAATTTAATTTGATTGAGTTGGTGTACTCCAATGGATTACATTAGATTAGATTCAAATGTATTGTCATTGTAGAGCACAAGTACAGTACAGTACAATGAAAATAAGTTTGGCATCCAACCAGAGTGCAAATGTAACAATAAAGTGTAATAGTAATACACAATGTACAGGTGATTAAACAGGGTATAAAATATATAAATTAGTACTACGGAGTATAGTGCTAATCAGAGTTGCAGCATTAATATGTACAGTGATACAGGTATAAATACACTATGGTAGTAAGTCATACTGGCCAGCAGTGTAAAGTTGTAAGAGGATATAGATATAGTATCTACAGATGTAAAACGGATTATATGCAGGTATACAGACAGATGTGGATATATATATATATGATAAGAATAAAGATAGATAGATAGATAGATAGATAGATAGATAGATAGATAGATAGATAGATAGATAGATAGATAGATAGATAGATAGATAGATAGATAGATAGATAGATAGATAGATAGATAGATAGATAGATAGATAGATAGATAGATAGATAGATAGATAGATAGATAGATAGATAGATAGATAGATAGATAGATAGATAGATAGATAGATAGATAGATAGATAGATAGATAGATAGATAGATAGATAATAATACATTTTATTTATAAAGCGCTTTTCAAGAACCCAAAGACGCTGACAATGAGCAAAACAAAAGAACAAAAGAAACAAAGAACCACAGGGAATAAGCAACAGTATGAGGACAGAGGACATACAACCACGGGTAACAAGTAACAGATACAGAGTCCAGTAGGGGAACAGTCAGGGAAGTAAGGAAACCGAGGGGAAGGGGAGGCAGGAGAGGGAGAGAAAGTAGGGAAGGGGAAAGGGAGATGGTAGGTTGGAGGAGGGTGGTTATGGGTAGGGAAGGTTGTATGCTTGGGAGAACAGGTAGGTTTTGAGTCGGGATTTGAAGGTGGAGAGTGAGGGAGAGTCACAGACAGTCTGAGGGAGGGTGTTCCACAGTCTGGGTGCAGCTCGTGAGAAAGCCCGGTCACCACAACGTTTAAGTTTGGATGACGGGACAGTGGGGGAAATAGTGGAAGAGGACCGGAGGGAACGGGTGGGGCAGTAGGGGAGAAGGAGGTCAGTCAGTTAGGGGGGGGGGGGGCAGGCTATGGAGGGATTTGAAGGTGAGGAGTAGTGTTTTGAAGTTGATGCATTCCTTGATCGGGAGCCAGTGGAGGGAGTGGAGGACAGGAGTGATGTGTTCACAGGACCGGGTGTTAGTGAGGAGGCGGGCGGCTGAGTTCTATTGAGATATACAGTATAATTGTACATGCTTATATGGGTTATATGCAGGTGTATAAGATGCATGACATGACTGATTATTAAACATTTTTGCAGATCGGTAATCTGTAATGAGTTACATTTTGATAGGGTTACATTTTGACAGCCGTATGGAGGGGATCATGCATTGCATCTGTAACCTGGATCTCCTGGATCTCCCATGGGATATTTTGAATGGGTCAGTCAGCTCTGTGATGTGATGGAGGTAGTGCTACAGTATGTTGACAGGAAACACAAACAGCAAGACAGTATGACAGGTTAGTCAAGTCAAGTGTTCCTTGAGGTCCTACAGGCAGGACAAAATAAAATACAAAATATAAATAATAATAATTCAGATTCAGATTATTTTATTGTCACATCGTTCAGTACCTTACAGCAAAAAGAGTGAAATTCACTTTGTTGTTGTTCCTCGACCATAGCAGCATCCAATATAATATAAATAAAATAAAATTAGCATAGAATACAAATAAAATAAGATAAAATAACAGCAAGATGACTATATACAGTTCTAAATAAGTGTGCAGTGCAGATAACAGGATGTAGATATTATACTATATCAAATTTAAATAACAAAAAGGTGCAATACAGTTTAGCAGCAGCAACAATTTACAAATATACACCATATCAAGCTGAGTAGGTACAAGTTAAAGAGTCATTCCACCAAATATACCACCAGATAAGATACTGTTAGGAATCCAGGTAAGAATGTTGAGTTCAAGTGGGGTATGTCTGTGTTGCATTTATTTATTTTGTATTTATTTTAAAAAAAAATTACCTCATGGTGTTCTTGTTTTGTTCTTGACTTATTGTGATGTTTCTTCTTGACTTGTTTAAAGAAGAAGTGTACGGCCCATGGGGACATTAACGTGTGTTGTCGGGCCTTACAAATAAATTTGATTTGATTTGACAAGTGTGGCACGGAAGAAGGAGACAGAGAGGGTGTTGCTCTTCTCGAATAAGTGGTCTTTTATTATCAGAAACACTTTGAGCGATAATATAACTTTACGAAGTAAAGCAGGTAAATAGTAATACAATGAATGGTACTGAGAGAAACAATTTAAGGAAAGCAAATAGAGAATAGGGCGGTGAGAGATCCGCCTTCTCGACCTTAAGCAAAGATAACTTTAAATCATAATAACGGGCGAGATATCCGACTTCTGCCCGGGGACGGCTGTTCCCTGTAACACTGCTGAAGAACCGACAAAAAGAGAGAGGCATGGTGTTACTATAAAGGCCTCAACACAGCCGGCAGAACCAGTGACACAAAACACAGGCAGGTGACAACAATCAGGGATAATTACAGAGACAGAGTGAGAATTCCAGGAGGGCAGCAGAGCTTCCAATCCTGAATAGGGAGAGAAAGCCCAGACGTTACAAGATACCAGATAAAGATACCAGATATTATTATAATAATATATAATATAATATAATATGACATATATAAAGTAGTGCTGTCAATAGATTAAACAAAATTAACTAATTAATCTCACAATTTTCTGTAATTAATTTAGATTAATCTAGATTAAAAATATCATTTTTCTATTTAAGACCGAAGCTTGTAACAGATATTTACTTGAGTAAAATCATGGAATTAATGTAAAATCAACACAAAGAAAGTATATTTAGATTCAAAGACTATTTTAATAGCTTTCTTTGAATACAGTTTCTCTCCTGTGAAATACAAATGTTCAACATTTGCTTTAAATAATTAAAATTAATCTCCAAAGTTAAAACATTAATTTTGACAACCCTAATATAAAGTAAATAATAATAAAAAATAATAGAATAGAACATAATAATAATAATAATAATAATAATAATAATAATAATAATAATAATAATAATAATAATAATAATAATAATAATAATAATAATAATAATAATAATAATAATAATAATAATAATAATAATAATAATAATAATAATAATAATAATAATAATAATAATAATAATAATAATAATAATAATAATAATAATAATAATAATAATAATAATAATAATAATAATAATAATAATAATAATAATAATAATAATAATAATAGAAGTAGTAGCCTATACATGGTATACATGGTATACATGATTCAGACAGTCCGAACAGTTCTCAAGTTCTCCAGTCGTTAGTTCTCCAACTATTGGCAGCAGTTCATGCCCACGGTTGTGGAGCTTGATGGCTACAGGCATGAAGGACGAAGCGTGAAGGACATGCAGAAAGCCAGCACCGTGATGAGGCTGCGGGGGCTGACACTATTTGTAAACTAAAAGAGAGATAATAAGACCAGGTGATTTGATGCATTTTCTTTCAGAAAAGAAGTTACTCAATGAAAGGAGAGAAGATATACTCAAGGCCAATACCTACATAGACCACATTTTCCCAAGAAAGAAAGAGAGAGAGAGCGAGGATGAGAGACAGAGAGACAGAGAGAGAGAGAGAGCAAAAGATAGAAAACAGACAGAGAGAGAGCAAGAGAGAGAGTATGAGCAAATTTCCTGTTCCATGTACCAAATGCTCTAGACTGACAGTGACTTCAGTGCTGACTAGACAGCCTGTTCTCACCATGACAACCACACACACACACACTCGACAGTGAAGAGAGAGAAAGAGAGAGGGGTAGCAGGCAGACAGTCAAACATCTCCCTCAAACATCAGCATTTAATAAGGTCTGTCCCTTCTGCATTAAAGGAATAATCCACAAGTTCTTCCAAATTTGTAGTTCTTCCAATTCATCCATAAAGCACTGGTTCTGTTTTTTATATTAATTCTTTATTTAAATGTAATTTTTTTTATCTTAGATATTAGAAATGGTAAATGTTAGGTCTCACTTTAGCCAGGGCCCCTAATTGTTATGGGAACAGAGGAACGGGACCTGTAAAGCAACACAACAGATTCAAAGGGGAAAACGCCAACCGGCGTGTATTTATTTACAAAAATAAATAACAAAATGACAGAACAAAACAAACGAAGGTGGTGGTGTAGTGTGTGAAGGCGGAAGCCTGGAATATGATGTAATTAATCAATGGGCCTCATTCACCAATACTCTCCTATATATTTTTCTTAACTCATTCATGGCCAATAACAAGTAAACTCGTGTTTCGCCAGCAAGCATTGAGCGCCAATAACAAGTAAACAAATTTTTAGATCCTTTGATATTTTTCCTTTGATCCCTGTTCTAAACTATCATTCGGATCACTCTAGCCGTCCCTGACTCCTTTGCCTATGTTGGAATTGGAATGCCGATCGAATCTCACCGGGTGGCAGTATCGCCTACCTTTTGAACTCTCATCGAAAGGGATCAGTATAAACAATGAATGAACTGGACTATCAAAACTCGCTCTGAGGGGGAGGAGCTCTTGCAAAGCAATCGCTAGCAGATCTGCTTGCCTCAAAACCTATAGTTTCCCGTAAACACGTGTAATTACATATAAACGGGTAATCGCGATCGCCGATGGGATCATTGGAATTCTTCTTTTTGGAGTACCTATTGGCTAAGGTAAGGACCCCGTATATCTATTTTACTGAACCTGAAACATGTTTCTGTAACAATCACAGTGTCTTACTTTACCGGACCAAAACCAAGCACATGTGTACATGGTATATACCTTTGATTTGGGAGTATTTGGGGTTTCAGGGAATCAACCAAAACTATTTGGGCTTATTGCATATACCGCGTTTTGGAAAAAGACTGGATTATTTTGGAAATGGGCGATGTTTAGCGTGTAATAAACTACAAACTACAGTGTGTAGAAACTTAGCTATAATATAGAATATACAATAGCTCCGCAAAGATCGTGAAATATCGTGAAAATGGTCAAGAAAAGCTCGCGCTAGAAAGTGCAGATGGGGAAAAGGGCGTGGCCGTCAATGAGTTAAGAGAAAAATAAGAAAAGCCACCGCCGCATTCATCAACCCGTTCTTAACTCATTCAGCGCCGGGGATTAGTCGGGGCCCTGTGGTCTGAGTCACCTTGTTTGTATACTATATTCTATATCAGTGGCGTCGTTAGCCCTGGGCTTCCGGGGCTTTAGCCCCGGATGTTTTTCTCCTAGCCCCGGATCTAAAAAAAAAAATTGTTTAATTTTTTTTTTTTTTTTTTTTTTTTACTTTTTTCTTTTTTAGATGTCAGCATCCCCATTGTCTTTGCTGAATGTTTGTTAGTGTTCGGTATTTTTTGTTGGTTTTTAGTACTTTTAAACATTTTTAGTAAGTAGTTTTCATTTGATCCTATAATTTTTTCATTCACCGATTTGTGGACTTTTTTTTTTAGTGTCCTGAAAGGCGCCTTATAAATCAAATGCATTATTATTATTATTATTATTATTATTATTATTATTATTATTATTATTATTATTATTATTATTATTATTATTATTATTATTATTATTATTATTATTATTATTATTATTATTATTATTATTATTATTATTATCATCCAGGAGGGAAAAGACACATTGGATAGTAGGGACTGCATCTCTGCCTGTCCTGACCAGGAAACACTTTGCAACTGTGATCTCCTCTGGCAATAGTTGGATATTGTAATGTGTGGCGAGGGGTTGCAGCAATTCCACTGAGAGAAACTGGTCTGAGGCTGGATAACATGCCTGTATGCCTCTCATAAGTTGTTATCCAACTCATGAGAACCTGCTCTCAAGCTCTTGCAGCATTCTGTTGACGACTGGATAGAACAGTCTCTGTCTCAGCTGGGCCCCGTTCCCCGTACCTGGATAACTGAGTTAGCCGGATAACTTTCGGTCAAGTCTGACTTAAGCCGGACTTTCCCGTTCCCCGAAGCTGGATTGTCTAAATCACCATGACAACAGATCAAAAAGTTTGAGCCTGGTCGAGAGCAGGGTTTAAGTTCAAGTTAGCCGGATGAACCATCGCCACGCCCCCGCAAAGAAGTGACAGTGCGTTTCCTGAGATTATTCCCACAGTCTAGGATCTGCATTATACCATTCTGAATTACGTTTTTGTGCTCCATTCTTCCAGAGGGGGCTTTTGAAATGTAAAATAGACCCAAAATGCTGATACTAAATTCACTTTGTCCTAAATAATGCACGTTATATACCGTGGCGCTCGCTCGGTGCGATGTACACATTATGTGGTTATTTTAACAACGCGCAGCATTGCAAATGTGAATCCCGCGGGGATATCCTTAATGATTGAAACCTATCGCTCGTTTGGCTCTGATTCCTTTCATATTCTCCGCTGTGGATGAGGAGCGAGGAAGGAGAGGAGCGCCTGGATTTTGTTTCATTCAAGCATAAAATTGAAGTGTCTATGCGTGGATTGTGGATCTTGTGTGATATTGTAACTGGGATTAAAATGTCTGATGAGATGCGCTGTTTGACGGATTTGAGAAATTGAATGAGCCGTTGACGTCACATTAATGAATGAGAATAAAGAGATAAAACTTCATTCAAAATAAAGAATATTCTAAACACGGGTCTCTCGTTCATTAATGTATAAACAATGAATTTATCCCATCTGGCACAGTGGCGCAGCGGTAGTGCTCAATCCTGGCAACCCGGCGACCGGTGTTCGAAACCCCGTGTTTCCAATATAATTTTTTGGAATATAATATTAATGATTATACGCAAAGGTAGCCTAGTTTTAAGTTAAAATATTATAAATCTACGTGCATTGAGGATGTCATTCTTTATATAGCTCTCAACGTGCACCAAATTGAATTATTCCTACATTGCAAAAAGAAGGAAAAGACTAGGTTTCGAACCCCGGTCGTCTGCGTGAAAGTCAAAAGAAGAACCCGTTACACCACAGTGGAGATTAGTAAAAGATCGACCATACATCAATCAATGGGTAAGAGAGCCGTATCGTTATTCTGTATAACAGTTTAACTAATTATTTTCGCTAGCAAGATCTCATTTGATTATTCAATCCAGCAGGCAAGTTTAAAGAAATATAATCTGATTGATTGAGGTAATGAGGGACTTAAAATTAGCCTATAGATAACGCATTTAACTTGTCGGCGAGGCGATTGAGCCGTACTGCAATATGTTAATAAAGTTTTAAATCAATTAATCAATCAATGCCACTAGAGAATCAGGATCTCTGCTATCGATACGTGCTGGCTTTTCAACTGAAGCGGCCGCGCGCACTTATCCTGGGTCTCAAGTCTGGTTTGAGTTAACGAGACTGAATCCACCTTCGAGGAACAGGAAAATCCCGGCTTCAAACATCGGGTTAACTGAATCTGGATAATGTGACTCTTGATCGACTTAGTTGAACCAGGTACGGGGAATAGGGCCCAGATCTCCTGAGCTGAGGTCTGAGCTTGTGCCACAAGATGACTCAACTACATACTCGTCCATCCTTTTCTGCTTCCTCCTTTGGCTGGTAGTATGTTCCTCAATCCAAAGGCCATTACATATGGCCTTTGTCCTGTCATACATGTCCACTGCCATCTCTGAGGTGCGATAACCTTTGAGTGTGTCCTGCACTGTGCTTTTAAATAGTACAGATATTGAAGATGTGCACTTTAACGCAGCAGCACCTGGAGCCATCCATACCCATGTCCAGTGTCCTATAATAAGCTTTAATCGAACCTCGGATAGTCCGGTTGGTTTGGGGTGGTGTGAAAGCTCATTCACTCTTGCAAGTGAACCCTGCTGCGGTTCATTTGAGATGTGAATGCAAAGCGGACCAAAGGCAGGAAAAGACCCAAAAATCTAATCTTTTTTTTATGAGAAGACTGAAACATATGTATATAATGAAACACACAATACAGTTTTTTTTCGATTGCCTAAGCATGATTTTGAAAACGGGGCCCGGTGTTTCAAAACACACAATTAGCACAACCACACACACAATTATCAGAACACCTCAGATCCTTTGCTAAATTAAACACTTGTCAAAACCATACACTAATTTTGTTACCATATGAAACACACGTTTCATATGACTTAATTCTGTTTGAACCAGTTACACACACTGCTGTGCTTAACATAAAACACATTTAGCAATTCTACTTCTCAGTGATTAGAGTACTGTAAGTGAAGTACGCAGAGAATGTGCAAATATACAATAAATTCACCAAACACTACACAAGACCAATGCTGTAGACTGATGAAAATATAATTAATTTATCTACATATACCCAAATCAATGATGCAGACTGATGAAAAATATAACATTTTCTCTCCATATACCCAAATCAATGATGCAGACTGATGAAAATATAAATGTTCTCTCCATATAACCAAATCAGTCAACATTTCAACATGGAGAATCACAACAATACATGTCCCAGTTGTCATGCTACTATGTGCATAACACTGTAAGCTCAGCAAATATCAGACAAACATAAAATACTGTATCCAGTACAGGTTAAAATTACAGTAACACAATTTTTTTTTTATTTAAACAGAAAATACTAGACATTATCTCTTTGCCTAGCTGGATCTGGCAAGATAATTTTTTGTTGTGATTCTCCATGCTGATTTGGGAAAATGGGAGAAAATGTATATTTTCATCAGTCTGCATCATTGGTTGTCTTGTGTAGTGTTTGGTGAATGTATTGTATATTTTCACGTTCTCTGTGTACAGTACTTCACTCTCCTTCCATTTTGGTTGAAGACAGGTGAACTCACCTGCTGCATTTTTATAGTGCTTAAACCTGATTGTGTATCTACAATTAAGCAATGGTGTGTTTGTGCATCTGATGGCTGTGTTTAACCAATTGGCTCATATGTGTGGTAATTTGACATTCTGTGTCTAATGTAATGCAAGTGTGTTTAGTGTTTTGCAAATCACTGTGTGTATTGTTTTGCAAAAAGTGAGGCTGACATTGTAGGGGTGCAAATCTGGGCCTATATTTTGCTCCTTGAGTGTAAGGTTTTAATAATTGTGTAATACTTTTGATTTGAGTGTTTATGCAATTGAAGAAAACTGTAAAGACTAGAGATGAACTGTTTATTTATTTTGTACATAGGCTGTGCATATGTTTGTTTATTTGTTTGTTATTTGCTTATGTGTATGATTCTTAACTGTGTTTTTATTTTGTTATTGGTGTATAATATACACCAATAACAAAATGAAATGTGTATGTATGTACAGTATATGTATATATATATATATATATATATATATATATATATATATATATATATATATATATATATATATATATATATATATATATATATATATATATATATATATATATATATATATATATATATATATGTATATATATGTGTATATATGTATATTTGTACTCCTGTTGGGGCTTCTTGGACCAGATCAATGTTTTATCTGGCTAAATAAATAAATAAATAAATAAATAAATAAATAAATAAATAAATAAATAAATAAATAAATAAATAAATAAATAAATAAATAAATAAATAAATAAATAAATAAATAAATAAATAAATAAATAAATAAAAATAAATAAATAAATAAATAAATAAATAAATAAATAAATAAATAAATAAATAAATAAATAAATAAATAAATAAATAAATAAATAAGAAACTGATGATTTGGTCCTGTTAACTTTGAATTTTCTATGGGGACTGCCCAGATCCCTCTCATGGACCTGGACCTCACTTTGAGAACCTCTAATGATTCTAGTTATTCAGTATTCATCTCTAATTACTCTAAAATTGCGTATTTCTGTGTTTAAAAAAAAGCCCCCAATGTTTTCTAACCCTAAAAACGCCCCTGTTCTATATTATAGCTATGGATACAATACTATGGCCCATTTGACATCACCTATCTTCCGTTCAAGATGCAAAAAAGAAATAATTGTTCCATCCATACGTTCCCGTTTTATACCGTGGTGAATATAAGTATGGTTTTAGAGCGGTCTAGGGTAATTCATGAAATCCTGAGTTAAAGCCCTATACGTCGATTCCACTATACACGTTGCCATGTCTTGCCTGTATACGTTATTATCCCAAAATCAAATCTAGATCATAGCTATTATGTTCCATCATTAATGCATGAAAGGGGGGGGGGGGGTCGTTTCTGATTATTTGATTGTCAGTAACGGCATTCGCATTGAACACTAAAAACGGTTATCAGCCGGATCGGTATGAAAGCATTGCAGGATCAAGCTAACCCTTTAACACCTAAAGGATTACACTGACCTTTTCCTGAGCTTGACCTTCATGGGTTTGTAATGGATTATTTGTTAGTGGGTATTTCAAAGTACCTCATATTTGGTACCATTTTGAAGCTGACAACTAGGGCTTTCCAATGATATAAAATATGTGTATGATTATCATCATTATTATTGTTATTATTCTTCATATGTAGTTGAACTTGAACGTGAAGATACAAATGAATTTCCAAGCACTTTCCTTACTTGGTATTAGAGTGTATGGAATGTAGACAATGTTGTTGGCAATATAGAACAGCTGACAGATTAGAAATTGCATCTATTGTTCAAAAGTTATGAATGAATTAGTGATATGAAATATATTACGTATTAATTCATAAAATAATCTAATGTGTGTGTTGAAATGTGTCTTCAAATTTACCCCGTTTTCTTCCTAGAGCCTTGTCTTCCTCCATGTCCTCTGCCTCCTTTCTGCCTCCATATACGGCATGAGTCTTGTCTCATCTCAGCTTGGATCTCAGGGAACTGCACATCACATCGGCGTATTTTGTCCGATTTGGGCCGATAAAGTGAAATGTGTTATATATCGAATATGGCAAAGTAATGAATAAACTAAATACATCACATGTGGTTATTTGAAAATATTCCATTCGCTAAATAAATACATCAAGTATGCATCGGCAAAGATCGCTAGCGCACAGCTAATACCGGCCATTTCCGGACTTTTAGAAATATGTTTTATAGTGAAAAGCATTACTAAAACATCCAGAAAAACCTCACTGTAGTATTACAGTCTATCATACATATGTACAAATGCTATAAGGTGGCTAAAAATACACTATAAACCATACTTTGGTCGTTGTTTCTTGCGCTAGCTTTAGTTAGCCAGCCTTAGCCAACATTCGCGTGGCTGGGGTAGCGGAGCTCGTGTTGAATGCCCAGTCAGAGACCCCACGCTCTGGGTGAAAAATCCAACGTCTGGGTGATTTCCAAACGGGCTTTTTATAAGTGAAAACATTACCAAAAACATCACAGAAGCACTATAGACTGTCATACAAATGTTAAAATGTTATAATTTGACCAACAATTACGTAGACCAGTGGTTCCCAAAGTCGGGGTCGCGACCCAAAGGTGGGCCGCGAGCAGCCACGGGAGGGCCACGAGATGATTTCCAAAAAAAACAAAAAAAAATTAAAAAATAAACGTTTTTTTTTTTTTTTTTTTTTTTTTTTTGGTCAGGCCACTGAACTTAGAAGCAGGCCAGGACAGTGTTTCTAGTTGTATTCTAAAATTCTATTCTATTGTATTCTAAAATGTGACTATATGGTTTTATATTAACTTAATAAATAAACAAAAACTAAAAATCTAATTATTTCAACGAACATTTCAAACTAAATAACAGATTATGCACATAAAACGCTGAAAACAATTAACCGAAGCAACAATAGTATTTTAATGAGGCTATTATTATTATCATTATTATTTTGCAACAAGTTAGCCCTTTCATAAATAGCACATATAAATGAATAACTACCTTGAACTAACTTAATAGGATTGAAGTGATATTTGGCTTAAAAAATCGGTCGCCTGGCAAAAAAATAAATAAAAAAAGCCTGACGATGTGCATTGGGCCACGGCTCTCTGACGCCTTATTTTCTGGGTCCCGGCCTGAAAAGTTTGGGAACCCCTGACGTAGACAATGTACTTACGTCGTTGTTTGAAACTGTGTGAAAAAAAAAATCTCGAATCACCGGTGGTCCCGTCGGGAAAAAAGGGCTAGAGGGAGTCATGTCAGCACTATGTCAAAATATGTGCAAATATCCTATTTGTGGCTGGTCCAAAGCCCTAAATAAACAATGATATTGTATATAAAATAATTGTGGTCAACATATCATGGCTAAATATGATATAATTGTAAAATGTTTGGAGCGCACACTATTTGACTATAGTGTTGATGCACAGGCCATGCACCACACACACTTCTTCCACGTGTGGGATCCTTGCTAACCTTGGCCGCTAGCCTCAGCTAGCTCTAGGTTGACCTTGGCTAGCAGGGGTCTGAGCGTACTACAGTCTCTGATCCATTGCAGGCATGAGCCCGGCCGCACGGATCAGTCACCTATGCACGTCCACATAGGCGACTGCCTTGCTATACGTCTCAAGACATGACTTGGCAAACCACTCGTTCCTACTGATGTGAAATGACGTTCCGTCTATTTATACGGCAGCTGTCGCTTCACTCAGAGTTGCCCCAATTTAAAAGAAAAATCCCAGAAAGACATTTCTAGTGAGGGAAATGATGGGGAGAACATTTTGAATATATATATATATATATATAGTGCTGGATTTGTACACTAGTCGCCTAGGAATGAGGAATGAACAGAACCGAGCAGTTCTGTTGCATGCTGGGTAAAGCGCGCGTCACGGTGTCCAGATTCTATCACATTTTCACACACACACACACACACACACACACACACACACACACACACACACACACACACACACACACACACACACACAACAAAGTCCAACAAATGGATACTCCCCATTGAAAATCAATTAAAATCAGATGTAGACACTAGACAGACACCACTCACTATACGCGTCAGGAGAACATTTCACAATGCGAGTTCCGTGGGTCTGACATGATTTGATCTACTTGATGGGTAGATAATTTACCATGTGTTTCTCAGAGGTGTAGAATTTGAGGACAATTGTACTTTAGACAAGACAAAAAGGTTAGTTTCTTTGCACGCCACACTTGGAACAAAGGGACCAGAAAGAATCATATTGTCACCTTATCTGACCGCAACCAAATACCAGTCCACTATATATGGGCCCCATGATGAAAAAAACAAAACATTTTAATAACAAACATTGCCTGCAGACTTATACTTTTAAGTTGCAGTAGACTTGGAAGCAACATTGGATCTCAGAAATGTTTTTTTTTGTAGAAGTTCTAAATGATCATGAGTCATTTCTTCCTAAATTAAACATTCTGGCATTAATTAGGTTTCTATCCAATGTTTATTTTTTCCCCTTTTCCCTTCTGCAGACTGAATAGAAGTCATGTAGTGAGGATTGATGAATTAACTTCAGTCAGTATATTTAACCTCATTAACTACCGCCCTGTTTCTATTCTCACCTCCATCTCGAAAGTCATGGAAAAAATAGTCTACGAACAGGTCGAAAAGTACCTAGCGGAAAAAAATCTAATCTACGAATTCCAATCTGGCTTCAGAACATCCCACTCCACTGACACATGCCTTCTCTATTTGAATGACCACATCAAACAAGAGGTGGACGCAGGCAAATACTGCGGCATGGTCATGCTGGACCTACAAAAGGCCTTTGACACGGTCAATCACTCCATTCTGATTGACAAGCTAAAAGCAATTGGTTTTGATAGTCTATCAGTGAGCTGGATGCAATCCTACCTTGAGGGGAGGGAACAGATGGTGGAGGTAAACGGTACCCTATCCCCCCCCCTCACAGTGAGCTGTGGTGTTCCACAAGGAAGCATACTAGGACCGCTACTGTTCCTAATTTATGCAAATGACATGTCGTCAGCTTGTGACTGCAACTTGTTCCTGTTTGCGGACGACTCAGCCCTGCTGGTCTCTGACAAGAACAAGTTACAGGTTGAAAAAACCCTCAGCTCGGAACTAGGCAGAATCTGCATATGGCTCGCTGATAACAAACTATCATTACACATGGGCAAAACAGAGTCCATTCTCTTCGGTTCAAATAACAAACTCAGCAAGACCGACGGCTTCTCAGTTACAGTGGGTGACAATATTGTCACAAGGAAAGATGAAATTACCTACCTGGGGTCCATCCTAGAGGCTAATCTCTCCTGTGACAAAATGGCATCCAATGTAATAAAAAAAGTCAACCAACGAACTCGATTCTTGTACCGGATCTCCTCTCTGGTAAACAAGAACACCCTGAAGACTCTGGCAGGAGCACTCATTCAGGGGTACTACGACTATGCTTGCACCTCATGGTACCAAAGCACCTCAAAGGCGCTAAAAACAAAATTACAAACATCTCAAAACAAACTGGTCAGACTACTGCTTGACCTTACTCCTAGAACCCACCTCACCCCTGCCCACTTCGACAACCTAGGATGGCTTAGAGTAGACGACAGAGTACAACAACTTGCAATGGGCCTGGTCTACAAGATACACTACACGACCAAGGTACCCATGTACATGTCAAAATACTTCCCAAAGGTCAGTGAATACCACGATCACAACACCAGAGGGAGCTCCACAAATCATGTCAAACCCAGATTCGGCTCAAATAAGGGACTAAACACGTTTCGCAATTATGCCACATCAATGTGGAACGCCCTACCCAAAGCTGTAAAGGAATGTGGATCACTACCCACTTTCAAAACCTCTCTCAAGGGACACCTACGGGAGACTGCAATTCAACACTGGCCCCTGTAAATATCCTAACCCAATCATTCCAACCCCCTCCAATGTACAGTCATTTACCTAGTATGGTTTTGTCAATAGTTCAATGTACAATTGTGTTTGTTTGTACAGTGTCTCCTCCCCCCCCCCCTCAATGTACAGTGTTACTTGTTTATACAGTATGCCCCCCGCCCCCCCCCCCCCCCCCCAACCACCTCCAATGTAAATTACCCAGTATGGTTGTCAATATCCCAATGTACCCAACCCCCCCCACCCAACCTCCAATGTACAGTTTCTACGTCAAATGTATATACTCCCTTTTCTTGACTCCTTCTGTATCACAAACAGTACTGTATTTGCAAATCTGGTATGTCATAAATGTATAGATGTAGCAGTACTGACTATCTGTATGTCATGTATGTCATATATGTCTATATGAATTGAAAATGGGGGACCCTGATGGAAACAAGACAAACGTCTTTCTCAGGTCTGCATCCCCTTAACAATTGTATGTATTGAGCCGTACTGTATTGTACCCATTCTGCAATCTGTTAAATAAAGTTTTCATTCATTCATTCATTCATTCATTACCTGTCTGTTTTCTTCACACTAGTGTCCTGTCTGATCCCGGTCCTCAGCACTCTGTTGCTCTCTGGTGGTGACTTGCAGAATTGGTTGATTAGTTAGAGGTCTCTCATTATGGAAATTAGGTTTTTGCAGTCTTGGTATGGATTTGGCAGTCTGAGATTTAGGCACTGGGGGGAAACTAGGTAATCCTTGCAGAGTTGTTACTTGAAGAAAGGTTTTCCAATTAATCTGCTGTTGTTCAGAAGTATTGCCCTATGTACTGACAGCATACCAAGAACACAAGAAATATTTCTTCATTGATCCCCTTCAGGTGCCCTAGCACGAGGGAGTGGAGGTACAGGTATGGGCAGGGTAATAGAAAGACAATAAATATAGGTGTTTTTTTAATATGAATATAAAATATGAATAGAAGTAAACAGTAGACAAAAAGGTGCAGATAAGTGTCTATATACCCTTCTTATAACAGTAAGAATCAGATATTCCTGGGGGGGGGGGGGGGGGGTCAATTGAAGGAAAGAAGAAGATGCTGGAAGACAAATAATTTCAATTACATTTAGACTAGTTTCTTCTGAAACAAACACATTCCACAGATTCAAGGAAATCGTATAAAATAAAGATACAACATACAGTATGGGACCTTTGAACGACTGGCTTGTAGCATTTTCTCACCGCTGTTGTTTTAGCACTGTGGAGCATGACACTGTGCCATCATAACAGTAGAGGAGAAAACTAGCTAATCAAACATATTCCTACATATGTTCTGCAAAGCCGTTGCTCAGAGGTATAACAAACAGTACCTTTCTTGAACCAGGAAGACATACTGTATGTATTGTGACGAGCCTGGTGGTGTTCAGACTCGCCACAGTTCAAAAACAAAATAATTCAAATGTCCACACAAGTGCAATATCAATCAATACGAATATTTATTGAATAAGGGCAGAATTCAGTTGGATTAGGCAAAGAGAATTGTCGTAATACAGTCCGATGGTCAAAAACACAAAACAGGCTCTCGTACACAAAAAGGGATTGTTCAATACTCAGGGTAGTCGTCCGGTCCAGGGTCAGTACACAAGAGGGTTTCTCAGCCAGTCCAGGGTCCAGTACACAAGAGGGTTTCTCAGCCAGTCCAGGGTCCAGTACACAATGAACACCTTCTCGCCTTCACCTCGCCTCTACCTCTCACCTCGCAAAACTCCGAATATCTCAATCTCTCTCTCTATGTCTATCTAGGGGTGTAACGGTACACAAAAACCACGGTACGGTACGTACCTCGGTTTTGAAGTCAAGGTTCGGTACGGGTTTTCGGTACAGTGGGGGAAAGTTTGGCTTTCCATGTTCCACTCAGGGGTGATGTGTGCAGTAACTAATTGTACTTGTAGGGCTGTCAACGAATATTCTATATTGAAATTAATAATTTAAAAATTATTATTATTATTTTAGATTGTGAAAAAAACATCCCCCGGTGGGCGGTCGTTAGTGGTTAACATACCGTTGTATTCGTTCTGTACACTACACGTCCGTTCGGTACAGTACGGTACACACTGAAACGGTTCGGTACGGATACGTGTACCCTCACACCCCTATGTCCCAACTCCTAACCTAATTGTTTCTACTCCTTCTGTGGCAATATCTCCTGTCCTTCTCATATCCATGAGAGGGAGGTTGATATCTGCCACAGTATGTACCATGTGGGTATACAAAAATATATGCAGATATACAGTATATAGATGAATGTATATGGTGTATACAGTGTTATTGTACATTGCTATCATATAGTGTTATATGGATAGACTAGATTTAAGTTATGGGTACAGTGTGAGGTAGGTAGTTATGAGTACAGTGAGGTAGGTAGTTATGAGTACAGTAAGGTAAGTCGTTATTAGTAGAATGGGGTATGTAGTTATGAGTACATTGAGGTAGATAGTTATCAATACAGTGAGGTGGGTAGTTATGAGTACGGTGAGGTAGGTAGTTATGAGTACATTGATATATGTAGTTATGAGTACAGTGAGGTAGGTAGTTATATATCATACTTGGCTATCGCGTCTCGCTCTGCCAACCTCTTATCTCCACGCACTTAGCGTGCACACAAAACAAACAAATGCACCCACTTGCACGTGACCAAGCCACTCCCATGCGTCTCCCTATATGATGCCGGAAATGGTCACGCTCCCCCTTCCTCATTTAGTTTCCAAACGCGGAAGTAGCAGTGCACTTCGTGAACTGGTTGTTATGGAAGTAGGGAGAAATTACACAATGTTGGGTATTCGCCAGAAGTTCACCAGCCCCCGGAATCTTCTCGGAACATCCTAACAGCGCAGCGGTCCTGTCCTGGGTTTTCCTCGTCTCGTGACAGCGGACCGAGGGACGTCGCGCGACGGTTAGCAGTCGAGCTAAGTCGTGCACAGGTAGGGCCTGCGCTATCAGGCATTGATACTAGCATGGGTAATACTGCTCGTTGTCTCGTGAGACGACAGAGTGATGTATTGGCGCGGGGGGCGGGATATTTGGGAAAACATGACTCTTTTGGATGTTTTCCAAGTATCCTAGCGCGCAGCTAATGCTAATGCTACAATGTTGGGGCGCCGTTCTCATGTGCCCCGCCGAGGGCTGTCTTTACTGTCTTCCCTCCTCTTAACCATTCATGCTGACGGTCAATCGTGTCTAATGTTGGGGGTTTAACGGGGGCTTATTTACCCTTTACATGGGCTGAGGCTCAGGGCAGGTGTGCTTTTTGTGAATCTATGAATTTAAAATGGGGGTCCCTGATGTGGACAGGACTAACGTTTTCTCTGGTCTGCATCCCCTTAACAATTGTGTGTATTGGGCTAGCCCATTCTGCAATATGTTATTAGAGTTTTCGTTCATTCATTCATTTTATCCCTTCATGGGTGCACACCGCAGTGGAGGTTGTTGCATGCCTACTAGTGAGGCAGTGCTTCACTCGACTTTGGTCTGCAGCCACCACTGGTGTTCCGTGCTTAGTGAAGCAGGTGGCATCAGTCCTTTGCCCTGACATGGTGGAACGGTGTCCCGCCCGGCCGACGCCATGAGGCGAGTCGGCCCGGCAGGTGGCTGGTGGACTGATGAAGCCTATACCGCTGCGGTACAGAATTTAGCAGCGACCAGTGGCGGCTGGTCAATAGGGGCGCTAGAGCGCCGCCCTCCCTGGTTAAAAGAGAGAAGAAGAAGACTTTTTTAGAGCCCTATAAATAAAATAAACATGTTTAAAATGAATAATATTTACTCATTTTAAGTATGTTTGTGTTTCCAATGCACAATATAACGTTAATATATCAAATATAAATTATTGTTTTCACAGGAAGTGACTGTCTGATAGAGAATACTTTCCGTAGCCGCATTTCTCTCGGGCTAGCCGTAGCCGCATTTCTCTCGGGCTAGACACAATAGCGCTTACAGTGGGCGTGCACTGGTTTCATCGCTGTATCCGTCGCAGCCAATCAGTGCGTAACGCACTGTGCGTTGAAATATGATGTATTATGATAGAAGCCGGGCGCGTTTTAAAGCGATCTATTATCATCTAAGCAAGCAGCGTCTATATTTTCCGTAGCCGCATTTCTCGGAGACGCTCTCTGATTAGCCGACGCGGCGACGCCAGTACTTTTCCGTAGCCGCATTTCTCGGTTTGGCTTAGAGCAGGGCGATAGAACGCCAGGTAGTTTGCACTTTGCAGCTGTATAGTTACTCTTCAAAGTTGGTTAAGGTTAGAGTTTGTCTTAGAGCAGGGCGATAGAACAACAGGTAGTTTGCAGGCTGTTCGACACAGAAATGGGCAAAGACACAGCTCATCATCACAGTACTGTTGTGTTATGCTAACAAGAAGCTACTTGTTAGCACTGGACAGTGGATATACATCAACAGTCTGGGACTGTGGGACAGTGGACAAGCCCTCCTGGACCACGTTCAACTAAACAGTGAGTTAATAAATGCGGTCTCTCTCTCTCTCGCTCTCTCTCTCCCTCTCTCTCTCTCTCTCTCTCGCTCTCTCTCTCTCGCTCTCTCTCGCTCTCTCTCTGTTGTTGTTAATTTGACGCATAATATTTGAATGAATGAATGGTAACTTGTTTAAAATGACAAGATATATATATATATGTGTTCATTATTGCATTGATCATACGTGTACTAGTGTAGTAACTCGACTTAACGTTGGTAACGTTATGTCGTCAGCTGTCCACTTGGTCAGCTGTGAGCTGTCCGCTTGCCCCCCTTCACCCCCCCCCCCCACCCGCGCCCACCCAAATGTAGTTCACACCGGCCGCTACTGGCAGCGACTTGCAACATTGCTCAATTGACTGTTTTTCTGTCAAAATGGTGTCGTGGTGGGGCTTTAGGGCCAGCCAACGTCAAAACCATTGCGCAAGGTTTTGAGGTTATTCAGCTTTTGACCTAGCCGCAAGCTATAACCGCAGGGAGGGCTAGGATGCTGTCAACGGTGTTCACAGGCATTTTTGGTTGGAGCAATCTCCCCTTGAGGAGGGGAGAGGTCTCCTCCTCAGGACTCCCCTTGGACCTTGGTCTGTCCACGGAGGCGCGGGCGGTATTTGACCTGGGCCCCGCGCTGCCCCACACCGCGCAGCCAGAGGTGAGAGCACGGCCTCGCCAGCGGCTGCGGCGAGGCCCCCGGCCAGCGGCCATGTTTCCCCCGCCTGAGATACCCTGGACACAAAGAAAACAGGTGATAACAAGGCCGACAGCCTCGGCGGCCCGAGGGATCGGCTACGTTAGATGACCACGCCCTAAAAAAACGTCGCCGTCTAGCTGTGTCTAGCACGCTCTCCGGGTTACTCCCCCCGCTACGCTACGGGACACAGGGCTCTGATTTGTTCCCTTTGGCTGCGGGCCGCGTGCTTCCAGTGAAGCGCAAGCGGCCCCACGTTTCGCTTCTCATGGGGACAGGGGCTGACACCCAGTTGCTAGCTAGGCCTGGGTCTGCCTGTGAGAATGCTGTGCTGTCAAGCGGCTCTCACACCACGCGTTCTGCGTCTGTGTTTGGTGAGCCTGGTGTTGTGTCTGTCGACGAAAAAGGTTGTCAGCGGGGGAACTCGAGGCCCAGGAGGTTGCAGCGTGAGTTCCCCCAGCCCCGCCCTCGCCAGGCCGGGTATCACGTTAGTGCCTCCCCCGACCGGAAGACCGGCGGTGGTCAGTCAGGCACGCGTGGTTTGGGTGGTAGTAATATCACTACAGGGCTACGGTGTGTAGGGACCCACCCTATCGGGCAGTGTGGGGACCACATGCCTTGCATGTCCAGCTGCAGAGCAGGCTATCCTCAGCAGTCCATGCCGGGAAGATGCTCAGCGGGGGAGCTTATGTCACCAAGGGTATCAGACCACCCGTTCTGTCGGGGTCCCCCCCTTGGGTGCGGTTGCCTCGTTGGTAGAGTCAGGGTGCGATATCTCGGCTCCACGAGATACCCTGATCGCGCGGTTGGCGAGACCAGGGTTGACAACGCACAGCGGGAGGGACCGGGCCACCTATCTACGATTCCTAGCGGACCAGCGGCAGTTGGCGGTGGGGGCGCTTTGGAATTTTACCACGTATGGCTGCAGTGGTAGCCATATGTCGGTGTGGATGGAGAGAACCCGAGGGCGGTGCTTGTGTTGCGGTTTACACACCCCCGCCCTCCGTTTTTGGGTTTGGTACAGACTATATTATCAGAGTCCGTGGCAGTGACAGCCCTGGCCGACGAGATTCGTTCTCTGGGGGCGAAGCAGGCCGTTGTCGAGGTCCCATGGGAGGACGCGATGAGCGGCGTTTCCTCCCGATATTCTCTGCTGCCCGGGAAATCGTGGGGGGGGCATACCCAGCCTGGACCTGTCCCAGCGCTGTCAGGTGGGGGACTGGTTCACCTCCATAGACCTGTAGGATGCGTATTCGCATCCCGATCTTCCATCCTAGGACATACCTACGCTTCCTTTGCAGGGCTTAGCGTACGGGTACCAGAGGCTGCCGTTCGGCTACTCTCTGGCTCCTCGCATCTTCACCAAGTGCGTGGAGACCGCGCTGGGGTCTCTGCGTCGTTGGGGGATACGAATTTTATTCTACCCTGGACGACGTTCTGGTCCTCGGCCGGTCAGAGAAGATCGCCAGGTCTCATACCAGGCAGGTGGTGGGATTCCTCACCAGCCTGGGTTTTGCTGTAGACTGGAAGTAGAGTACTCCTCTTCCCAGTCAACGGGTGGAATACTTGGGCTTATTCTTAGCTCAAGGTCTATATGGGTATCCCTCTCAGAGCGGCGGCGAGTGGGTGTTCTCGGCGAGCTCGGGAGGTTCCGTCCTAGGACGGTTACGGCTCTGTCCGTGATGCGCCTGCTCGGTATGATGGTATCTGCTCACTCTGTGGTCCCTCTTGGCCTCCTCTTCATGAGGAGGATACAGAGGTGGTTTTCCAGTATGAAAATAGACCCGGTGAGAGACAAGTGGAAGCGGCTGAAGGTTCCCATGTCAGTACTGGGGGACCTCGCCTCCCAGCGGGGTCCCCATGGGCAGCAGGCTGTCACATTCACGGTCTTCACCGACGCCTCCCTCACGGGATGGGAGGGGGGACGTGTCGGGCCAACGCAGTAGGGGGCAGCTGGCAAGCCCATGCTGCCCGGTCTGCACTACATTTCAATGTGTTGGAATTGAAGGCAGTCCTTCTGGTCCTCAAACGGCTCGGCCACCTTGTGGTGGGCAAGCATGTTTTGATCAGGACGGACAACACCGACGTCAGCGTTGTATATCGACAGACAGGGAGGAGTACGCTCCCCCCGTCTGCACCGGGTGGCGGTCGAGCTCTGGCTATGGGCGTTTCTCAATCTGCGCAGCCTGAGGGCTCTCCACATCCCCGGCAGGGAGAATGTGGGTGCAGATGTGATGTCGCGGGGCGGTCCTCACCCTGACGAGTGGGGACTACGTCCAGACATAGTCAGACAGGTCTGGGACCGATTCCGTGGCCGCCCGGGATTCTGTACGCATTCCCCCCCATACACCTGATAGCTCAGTACGCCAGGAGCGCGGGACTTTGATCCGGCCCTGATTCAGCAATTGGTGGCCCCGCCGTGGCCTGTTCCGTGGTCACCGCGGGCCCTCTCTCAGGCACGCGGAACTCTGTTCTGCCTCCTGTTCTGGGGCAACCTCTAGGCTTGGCTGCTGAAAGAGTGGATCTGGTGGGGATGCGTCTTAATAATAATAATAATAATACATTTTATTTATATAGCGCTTCTCAATGACCCGAAGTCGCTGACAGTAGTTAGGAACAAAGAAACAAAAACAAAGAAACAAAAACAAAGAAACAAAAACAAGAGGAACATGAGACCATGGGGGGAACAGGGGAAGACAGCATGAGATAGCACAAAAAGACAGAGCGACAGGAGACAGACATCAATCGTGTTGGAGGGGGGGGGGGGGGTTATGGGTGGGGGGGGTTGAAGGCAAGGGAGAACAGGTGGGTTTTGAGGCGAGCTTTGAAGGTGGAGATTGTAGGGGAGTCTCTGATGGACTGAGGGAGGGAATTCCAGAGTCGGGGTGCAGTGCGAGAGAAGGCCCGATCACCAACGTTTTTGAGTTTGGATGTCGGGACAGTGAGGGAGGCAGTGGAGGAGGACTGGAGGGAACGGGTGGGGCGGTAGGAAAGAAGGAGATCAGTCAGGTAGGGGGGGGGCCAGGCTGTGGAGGGCTTTGAAGGTGAGGAGTAGTGTTTTGAAGTTTATTCTGTGTTTGATCGGGAGCCAGTGGAGAGAGTGGAGGACAGGAGTGATGTGTTCACGGGACCGGGTGTTAGTGAGGAGGCGGGCGACTGAGTTTTGGACCATTTGCAGTTTATGGAGGGAGCGGGAGGTGATGCCAGTGAGGAGGGAGTTGCAATAGTCCAGGCGGGAGGAGATGAAGGCGTGTATGAGGGATTCAGCAGCAGGGGGGGAGAGGCAGTGACGGATTTCAGGAATGTTGCAGAGGTGAAAGTATGATGTTTTTACAATGGAGCGGACGTGGGGGTCAAATGAGAGGGTGGGGTCGAGGACGACACCAAGGTTTCGGACTAGGGGGGCGCCATTGGATCGGCTGTCCTTGAGACCGCGTTCCTTTTGGCCATCACCTCCGCTAAGCACGTGGGTGAGCTGTGTGCTCTCTCGGTGCGGCCTGAGTGCCTGTCTATTCGGGCCGATAGCGGTGCAACTCTGGGGCCTAATCCAGTCTTCGTGCCAAAGAATATCCGGAGCTCTTTTCGCTCCAGGGATGTTGTGGTTCAGGCGTTTCATCCGCCTCCTCACGCTAGTGGGTTGGAGGCGAGCCTTCGCCTGTCATGTCCTGTCCGTGCACTGAGGGTTTACCTTAGTCGGACGCAGGATCTCAGGGCTTCCGATCAACTGTTTGTTTGTTACGGTGGCCCTCGCACGGGTAAGGCGCTATCCGAGCAGCGCCTGTCACTTTGGTTGTGCGAGGGCATTGCCCTTTGCTACACGTTGGCTGGACGGGTCCCCCCCGGGGGCATCAGGGCGCACTCCACTGCCCTGTTAGGGGGGGCCTCGTGGAGGACATCTGTGCTGCGGCCTCCTGGTCCTCCCCGGGTCCTTTCGTTAAGTTTTACCTCATGGACATGACTGGGGGTTCTGTCTCCCAGGCGGTTCTGAGGTCTGGGACCTCTCCTGCATCCCGCCATCAGGTGGGCTAGCAGGGGTGTGTGGGTGTGGACCACGGGGTGCTGTGTCACACGTGGTCCCGCCTGTGCTGTGCGGTCAGGGGTGCCTGGTTCACCCTTTTCGCACTTTGGTGGAGTTGACTGCCTCCCCCCCCCTTCGTTAGGATGGGCGGGTGGACGGGACTCCCTTCCTGTTATTGTTATTGTCAGTTGATTTGTTGATTATTGTTATATATATTTTATTTGATTGCTCCTTTGTTGTTCTTTATATTATTTATTGTTGTGTCCTGTTATGTGTTGTATATATGTGGAAAAAAATAAAAATTAATAAAAAGATTTGACCACAAAAAAAATTATTAATTAATTTAATTTCATATTTTCTTTTTCATATATTTCATCAATTAGTATAGATATTGTCCATGTGTCTCTAATTCTCATTTTGGCTCATCAGTCTAGTCTCGAGTTCACGAGATCCTCCCTCACTCAACTAAGCCATTCTGATTTGACTGTTTTGCTGACGTGAGTAAGGCACTGGTTGTAGTCACCGCCCACAATCAACAATTCGTTCAACAACAGAGCGAGTGGAATTACTTCCTCAAACGGGTTGACGTGCACGGGTGCCGACAGAGACAGCAGAGAACGAGCGAGCGAGAGAGAGAGAGGGAGAGAGAGAGATAGAGAGGGAGAGAGAGAGAGAGGGACACAAGCATTTACACACAACCTCCCGACCGCGCGGGGGAGTGTGTGTGTAAATGTGTGTGCGCACGCGGGGCTGGAGCTTCTCCACTCGCATATCACTGTAAAAATATCGTTGCGCACGCTCCCACGTGCGCGCCCGTATTCCGATCCATGCAATAATATTCACAGGGGTATATATTGTCATTTGAAACAAGTTACCAATACATTGTCCCGTGGGATTATGCCCCCCGCGGTGAAATTAATTAGTATCCCCCTCAATCTCTATATATATATATCTCTGTCTGCTAGTGCAGACTGTGGGTGACTGTCACTCAAAGCGCTTATGGGCGGAGCCCAGCCCAAAACAGCTGGAAATCTTGAAGTGTAAAAATGCTGCTTTAGAGTACTTGATTAGAAATACAAAACAATTAATTTTTTGGAAAAATACTTTACAGATGTGTTCGATAGACTCACAGGAATTGTGTAAAGTTGCCCAAATAGTGAAAGGAATAGCAAGACATGTGTTATGGTTTGTAACTGACCCCAATCGCACAACACAAGACAGGTATGAGAGTAAGCCAAGAACTGGGCATTTATTGAAAACAACAGAAAACAGCACTGTCCCTTTAAAGGATAACTCCACTATTTTGGGAAATTAGCTTATTTAACATCTTCCCTGGAGTTAGACAAGAAGATGCATACCTTTTTTGTCTCTGTGCGTGCATTTTAGCTTTGGGAATAGATGCTCCGTTAGCATAGCTTAGCTTCATCACTGGAAGTGAGGCAGGACAGTAGCCTTACAGTGCCTTACAGTGTATTGCAAGGTCTGACATTGACCAAACTTGATATGCATGACCTTGGTGGGCTCTAGGTCAACTCCTGAAAAGGGGGTCAATGTCAGACCTTGCAATCAAAAGTTAGGGGCGCACTGAAATTATGGCAAGGGTTATTAGCCCCCTAACTTTTGATTGCAAAGTCTGACATTGACCCCCTTTTCAGGAGTTGACCTAGAGCCCACCAAGGTCATGCATATCAAGTTCGGTCAATGTCAGACCTTGCAATACACTGTAAGGCACTGTAAGGCTACTGTCCTGCCTCACTTCCAGTGATGAAGCTAAGCTATGCTAACGGAGCATCTATTCCCAAAGCTAAAATGCACGCACAGAGACAAAAAAGGTATGCATCTTCTTGTCTAACTCCAGGGAAGATGTTAAATAAGCTAATTTCCCAAAATAGTGGAGTTATCCTTTAAGGGAGAACACAAATTACAAGAAAACATGAACATGGGAAAAAAGGCACAGTGCCTTTAAGAGGCGAACTGGCTAAGGGGAAGGCTAAGGGAAGGCTAACGGACTGGGCCAGGGCAAGGGACAAGGCAGGAACAGGGAGGACTAGGAGGACTGGACAGGGAGGACTAGGAGGACTGGACAAGGAGGACTAGGTGGACTAGAAGGACTGGACAGGGAGGACTAGGAGGACTAGAGAGGGGAAACAGGGACAGAGGCCCGCGGAGGCGGGCTGGGGACAGGGAGGACTAGGAGGACTAGAAGGACTGGACAGGGAGGACTAGGAGGACTGGACAAGGAGGACTAGGAGGACTAGAAGGACTGGACAGGGAGGACTAGGAGGACTAGAGAGGGGAAAACAGGGACAGAGGCCCGCGGAGGCGGGCTGGGGACAGGGAGGACTAGGAGGACTAGAAGGACTGGACAGGGAGGACTAGGAGGACTAGAGAGGGGAAACAGGGACAAAGGCCCGCGGAGGCGGGCTGGGGACAGGGATAGAGAAAACAGGGTAAGGCCTTGGAACAGGGCGAGGGCTGGAGCTGCTTACAGGGAGGAGTAGGAGGGCGCAGGCTAGACGTCTGGAGGAGAGCGCATCTGGCGCGGAGGTCTGAGTGGTGCGCGTCTGCTTGGAGTACGCGCCGGTACGGAGGGCGCATCTGGCGCGGAGGTCTGAGTGGTGCGCATCTGCTTGGAG
The DNA here is from genome assembly GCF_963971535.1 of Notolepis coatsorum. Taxonomy (NCBI): domain Eukaryota; kingdom Metazoa; phylum Chordata; class Actinopteri; order Aulopiformes; family Paralepididae; genus Notolepis; species Notolepis coatsorum. Next base: position 88,474,125 of record NC_140175.1, read on the forward strand.
TACGCGCCGGTACGGAGAGCGCATCTGGCGCGGAGGTCTGAGTGGTGCGCGTCTGCTTGGAGTACGCGCCGGTACGGAGGGCGCATCTGGCGCGGAGGTCTGAGTGGTGCGCGTCTGCTTGGAGTACGCGCCGGTACGGAGAGCGCATCTGGCGCGGAGGTCTGGATGCGCGTCTGGATGCGCGTCTGGAGTGAAGAGCGCGTCTGGCTCGGAGGTCTGGATGCGCGTCTGGATGCGCGTCTGGAGCGAAGAGCGCGTCTGGCTCGGAGGTCTGGATGCGCGTCTGGATGCGCGTCTGGAGTGAAGAGCGCGTCTGGCTCGGAGGTCTGGATGCGCGTCTGGATGCGCGTCTGGAGTGAAGAGCGCGTCTGGCGCGGAGTCTGGATGCGCGTCTGGATGCGCGTCTGGAGTGAAGAGCGCGTCTGGCTCGGAGGTCTGGATGCGCGTCTGGATGCGCGTCTGGAGTGAAGAGTGCGTCTGCTGCGCGGAGGTCTGAAGTGGAACACTGGAATACCTCCCGTAGAGGATTAGAGAGCGCAGTTCAGTGTCTCCCTCCAGGCAAACGGCGACAGGTGGCGAAGGCTTGAGCGCATCTGGCGCGGAGGTCTGGAGTGGAACATTGGAATACCTCCCGTAGAGGATTAGAGAGTGCAGTACAATGTCTCCCTCCAGGCAAACGGCGACATGTGGCCAAAGCTTGCACCTCGTCTCACGCCGGAGATAAAACAGCATACAGACAGAAACAGACACTCCCGTAGGAGCCTACAGACAGAGAACCTCCCGAAGGAGCTTGGTGATAGAGATATGATACGGAACGACCCGACCAGGACTGAGGGGAAGAGCGAGGTACTTAAAGCCCACAGGGACACTAATTAGAATACACATCAGGTGCGTGATGGTAATTGATACTCGAACTAGAAGTGTGTGTTCGGCACCAGACCAATCAAACACATAATGACAGGTAGTCCAAGGGTGTGGCTGCTGAAGAGCAAACGAGAGTAAACGAACGCGAGGGTGGGGGCCAGTGAGGTGAGGAGACAGGGAATTAAAGGTCAAGGGAAAGGCGAACCTCACAGTACTCCCCCCTCCACGGGAGCCACCGGGCGACCCAAAAACACAGACAGAGGGGCAGGGGAAAAAACAAGGCAACAAACAAAAAGTACTGGGCCATGCTAGCAGGGGAAGCTACAACAAAAGTGGGGCTAGCAAAGCGCGTCTGGAGCGCGTCTGGCTCGGAGGTCTGGATGCGCGTCTGGATGCGCGTCTGGAGTGAAGAGCGCGTCTGGCGCGGAGTCTGGATGCGCGTCTGGATGCGCGTCTGGAGTGAAGAGCGCGTCTGGCTCGGAGGTCTGGATGCGCGTCTGGATGCGCGTCTGGAGTGAAGAGTGCGTCTGCTGCGCGGAGGTCTGAAGTGGAACACTGGAATACCTCCCGTAGAGGATTAGAGAGCGCAGTTCAGTGTCTCCCTCCAGGCAAACGGCGACAGGTGGCGAAGGCTTGAGCGCATCTGGCGCGGAGGTCTGGAGTGGAACATTGGAAGCCACCAATTGATACTCGAACTAGAAGTGTGTGTTCGGCACCAGACCAATCAAACACATAATGACAGGTAGTCCAAGGGTGTGGCTGCTGAAGAGCAAACGAGAGTAAACGAACGCGAGGGTGGGGGCCAGTGAGGTGAGGAGACAGGGAATTAAAGGTCAAGGGAAAGGCGAACCTCACAGTACTCCCCCCTCCACGGGAGCCACCGGGCGACCCAAAAACACAGACAGAGGGGCAGGGGAAAAAACAAGGCAACAAACAAAAAGTACTGGGCCATGCTAGCAGGGGAAGCTACAACAAAAGTGGGGCTAGCAAAGGAACAGGGTAGCTGAGGGGTAACCAGGGTAGCAGAAGGGGTAACTAGAGGAGCTGAGGGGTAACTAGAGGAGCTGAGGGGTAACTAGAGGAGCTGAGGGGTAACTATGGTAGCTGAGGGGTAACAGCCAGGGCACTGATAGCTACAGGGCCTATGCTAGCTGTACCGCTACATTAACATAGAGGCTGCGCTAGCTGCCGCAGCTAGGCTAGCAGACAGGGCTGGAACAGGGGCACTGGAGAGGGGAACAGGGAAGGGGCTAGCAGAGGGAAAGGGTAGCTGCCAGGGCACTGATAGCTACAGGGCCTATGCTAGCTGTACTGCTACATTAACATAGAGGCTGCGCTAGCTGCCGGAGCTAGGCTGGCAGACAGGGCTGGACCAGCATGAGAGAACAAGCTGGCTGGAAGGACAGTCCTAGCTGTGGGAAACTGACCTAGCTAGCTGAAGGGGCAGTCCTAGCAGTGGGGAAACTGACCTTGCTAGCTGAAGGGGCAGTCCTAGCAGTGGGAGAAAACTGACCTTGCTAGCTGAAGGGGTAGTCCTAGCAGTGGGAGCAAACTGACCTTGCTAGCTGAAGGGGCAGTCCTAGCAGTGGGAGAAAACTGACCTTGCTAGCTGAAGGGGCAGTCCTAGCAGTGGGAGAAAACTGACCTTGCCAGCTGAAGGGGCAGTCCTAGCAGTGGGGCAAACTGACCTTGCTAGCTGAAGGGGCAGCCCTAGCAGTGGGAGAAAACTGACCTTGCTAGCTGAAAGGGCAGTCCTAGCAGTGGGAAACTGACCTTGCTAGCTGAAAGGGCAGTCCTAGCAGTGGGAAAACTGACCTTGCTAGCTGAAAGGGCAGTCCTAGCAGTGGGAGAAAACTGACCTTGCTAGCTGAAAGGGCAGTCCTAGCAGTGGGAAAACTGACCTTGCTAGCTGAATGGGCAGTCCTAGCAGTGGGAAAACTGACCTTGCTAGCTGAAAGGGCAGTCCTAGCAGTGGGAAAAAACTGACCTTGCTAGCTGAAAGGGCAGTCCTAGCAGTGGGAGAAAACTGACCTTGCTAGCTGAAGGGGCAGTCCTAGCAGTGGGAGCAAACTGACCTTGCTAGCTGAAGGGGCAGTCCTAGCAGTGGGAGAAAACTGACCTTGCTAGCTGAAGGGGCAGTCCTAGCAGTGGGAGAAAACTGACCTTGCTAGCTGAAGGGCAGTCCTAGCAGTGGGAAAACTGACCTTGCTAGCTGAAAGGGCAGTCCTAGCAGTGGGAAAAAACTGACCTTGCTAGCTGAAAGGGCAGTCCTAGCAGTGGGAGAAAACTGACCCTGCTAGCTGAAAGGGCAGTCCTAGCAGTGGGAGAAAACTGACCTTGCTAGCTGAAAGGGCAGTCCTAGCAGTGGGAAAAAACTGACCTTGCTAGCTGAAAGGGCAGTCCTAGCAGTGGGAAAACTGACCTTGCTACTGTAGCTGAAAGGGCAGTCCTAGCAGTGGGAAAACTACACAAAAAGTGGAGGCCATGCAGAGGGACTGGGTTAGCTGCCTGGGCATGGCTAGCTACAGGGCCTATGCCAGCAGCAAGGGCTGCATTAACATAGAGGCTGTGCTAGCAGCCGGGGCAAAGCTAGCAGACTGGGGCCAAGCTGGTAGTAGAGGCCTAACAAGCTGCAGGGGAGCTAACGAGGCTAACAGGGAAGCAAACAGGGGAGTCAACAGGCTAACAGGGGAGCTAACAGGGGAGACTAACAAGCTAACAGGGGGGCTAACAGGGCTAACAGGGAAGCTAACAGGGCTAACAGGGGAGCTAACAGGGAAGCTAACAGGGAAGCTAACAGGCTAACAGGGGAGCTAACAGGGGAGACTAACAAGCTAACAGGGGAGCTAACAGGGCTAACAGGGAAGCTAACAGGGCTAACAGGGGAGCTAACAGGGAAGCTAACAGGGAAGCTAACAGGGGAGACTAACAGGCTAAACAGGGGAGCTGACAGGGAAGCTAACAGGGGAACTAGAGGGAACAAAAAAAAAAGGCAAACTCAACATACACCGTCTGTGCTGGCTGGGGTCGTCGACTGGTCGGGTCGTACTGTTATGGTTTGTAACCGACCCCAATCGCACAACACAAGACAGGTATGAGAGTAAGCCAAGAACTGGGCATTTATTGAAAACAACTGAAAACGGCACTGTCCCTTTAAGGGAGAACACAAATTACAAGAAAACATGAACATGGGAAAAAAGGCACAGTGCCTTTAAGAGGCGAACTGGCTAAGGGGAAGGCTAAGGGAAGGCTAACGGACTGGGCCAGGGCAAGGGACAAGGCAGGAACAGGGAGGACTAGGAGGACTGGACAGGGAGGACTAGGAGGACTGGACAAGGAGGACTAGGTGGACTAGAAGGACTGGACAGGGAGGACTAGGAGGACTAGAGAGGGGAAACAGGGACAGAGGCCCGCGGAGGCGGGCTGGGGACAGGGAGGACTAGGAGGACTAGAAGGACTGGACAGGGAGGACTAGGAGGACTGGACAAGGAGGACTAGGAGGACTAGAAGGACTGGACAGGGAGGACTAGGAGGACTAGAGAGGGGAAAACAGGGACAGAGGCCTGCGGAGGCGGGCTGGGGACAGGGAGGACTAGGAGGACTAGAAGGACTGGACAGGGAGGACTAGGAGGACTAGAGAGGGGAAACAGGGACAAAGGCCCGCGGAGGCGGGCTGGGGACAGGGATAGAGAAAACAGGGTAAGGCCTTGGAACAGGGCGAGGGCTGGAGCTGCTTACAGGGAGGAGTAGGAGGGCGCAGGCTAGACGTCTGGAGGAGAGCGCATCTGGCGCGGAGGTCTGAGTGGTGCGCGTCTGCTTGGAGTACGCGCCGGTACGGAGGGCGCATCTGGCGCGGAGGTCTGAGTGGTGCGCGTCTGCTTGGAGTACGCGCCGGTACGGAGAGCGCATCTGGCGTGGAGGTCTGAGTGGTGCGCGTCTGCTTGGAGTACGCGCCGGTACGGAGGGCGCATCTGGCGCGGAGGTCTGAGTGGTGCGCGTCTGCTTGGAGTACGCGCCGGTACGGAGAGCGCATCTGGCGCGGAGGTCTGGATGCGCGTCTGGATGCGCGTCTGGAGTGAAGAGCGCGTCTGGCTCGGAGGTCTGGATGCGCGTCTGGATGCGCGTCTGGAGTGAAGAGCGCGTCTGGCTCGGAGGTCTGGATGCGCGTCTGGATGCGCGTCTGGAGTGAAGAGCGCGTCTGGCTCGGAGGTCTGGATGCGCGTCTGGATGCGCGTCTGGAGTGAAGAGCGCGTCTGGCGCGGAGTCTGGATGCGCGTCTGGATGCGCGTCTGGAGTGAAGAGCGCGTCTGGCTCGGAGGTCTGGATGCGCGTCTGGATGCGCGTCTGGAGTGAAGAGTGCGTCTGGCTCGGAGGTCTGGATGCGCGTCTGAATGCGCGTCTGGAGTGAAGAGTGCGTCTGGCTCGGAGGTCTGGATGCGCGTCTGAATGCGCGTCTGGAGTGAAGAGCGCGTCTGCTGCGCGGAGGTCTGAAGTGGAACACTGGAATACCTCCCGTAGAGGATTAGAGAGCGCAGTTCAGTGTCTCCCTCCAGGCAAACGGCGACAGGTGGCGAAGGCTTGAGCGCATCTGGCGCGGAGGGCTGGAGTGGAACATTGTAATACCTCCCGTAGAGGATTAGAGAGCGCAGTACAATGTCTCCCTCCAGGCAAACGGCGACAGGTGGCCAAAGCTTGCACCTCGTCTCACACCGGAGATAAAACAGCATACAGACAGAAACAGACACTCCCGTAGGAGCCTACAGACAGAGAACCTCCCGAAGGAGCTTGGTGATAGAGATATGATACGGAACGACCCGACCAGGACTGAGGGGAAGAGCGAGGTACTTAAAGCCCACAGGGGCACTAATTAGAATACACATCAGGTGCGTGATGGTAATTGATACTCGAACTAGAAGTGTGTGTTCGGCACCAGACCAATCAAACACATAATGACAGGTAGTCCAAGGGTGTGGCTGCTGAAGAGCAAACGAGAGTAAACGAACGCGAGGGTGGGGGCCAGTGAGGTGAGGAGACAGGGAATTAAAGGTCAAGGGAAAGGCGAACCTCACAACATGTCCCCTTTACCTCATGGAAAATGTGTAATCTTGGTGGATTAACATCTTTATCATGTATGATGTTGTGGAATACAAATAAATATATGTTTACTGTTGACTTTGAAAATTGCAAAGTGGAAATGGTACTGTCTTGTGGAATGACTCAGCATCTCGCTTAAAATAGGTAAATAAGGTACTCGACCACAGGAAAAAGGTACATATTGTTATATATTGATGTATTTATGGAAATGTGTACGTATTCCAAATAAGTAATATACTGACATATTCATATATTTACAAATAAGTACATATATTACATATTCAATTTTCTTTTACTTTTAACGTTTTCAGAAAACATTTGCCTGCTGGGGAACAAACCCAGGACACTGACGTGGAAGCAAGTGCCTTTACCTCAAGACTACTGAAACACACTTTTCTGATAGTCTCGCCAAAACCCTAACCTTAACCACACTGTTACCTAAAAACGAACCATAACCCTAACCCTAACGTTAACCCTAACTTTCTATCTTAACCATAACCGTTAAAACCATCAATCATAGTGTTGTTGTGTTTGTATCAGGGTGGGTGGGTGGGTGGGTGGGTGGGTGGGTGGGTGGGTGGGTGGGTGGGTGGCTAAGTCATGGTGAGCGCACTCGCCCACAACCTGATGAGACAGTGTTGCAGCCTCCCAGATATGACTGTGTAATTGTATGAGTATGAACCACAGTGTTGCTGAAAGTGAGAAAATGTGCTTAGTCAACCTTCCCTGGGTAAATAATTAAAAAATAAATTAAAAAAAACTCTAGACAGAAACAGGGTGGAAAGGACTATGACATACGAGCAAAATGGCCACTGTGTGAATATAGTCAATTACTGTAAACATAATGAGGTGTATCTCTTATTTGTTTATCTTTTTTGTGTGGCACGCATGTAGGCTATTTGATTGCTCCTTTGTTGTTCTTTATTTTTGTGGTTTCATTACCACAAGTGAGTCACATGAAGGCACCCTTCCCTTTATCTAAATGGTGATGAAAATAACTTTATTAAAATGAATAGCACCATCTGATAAGAGCACTTATGGTACATAAAGGGACTTGCAGCAAAAACACTCAAACACCCCTGGACCATAATACCATTACAATGACATTCAGGAGCCACTAGAGGTCCACAGGCCACAGCAGAACCGGCTTCACACAGGAGCCACTAGGCCCACAGGCCACAGCAGGCTTCACACAGGAGGCTGCAGATAAGCATTTCAGTATTCTGCCACAGACTCTACAATCATTGTCCTCTTCACTGATCTGAACATGATGCAAACTTACTGTACAGAAATAGTACCTACTGTAAAAAGAAATACCAGAGAATAACATAAAATATAATAATGTTAATATTTATCAGTCATATCAGTTTTAACCAACTCTTTGAAATGTAATTGCTAGGAAGCAACCATGTATGTACTCATATCTATTTATCATGTAGCTTGAGTTTTAATTTAAGTTCCATGTGGATATTCTTGCTTCCAAGCTGTGACAGAAAATTGCCTTCCTGTACAGCAGCGTTTCCCAAACTCTGGGTCGCGACCCAAAATGGGTCGCGGACCCGTTTTTATTGGGTCGCCAATAAAAAAAATTAAAATAAGAATTAATTCTTTTTTTTTTTTTATAAAAAAAAGCTGTAGATGTGTTGATTCAGTTTGGCACCACATACTTATGTAAATCTGGGTTTTCTACTCTAGCATAACTGAAAAACAAATACAGAAACAGACTAAATGCTCAGCATGACCTCAGAATAGCACTTTCTAAAACCAAGCCCAGAATAGATCTGCTGGTTGAAAACTTCAACCAGCCACATACCTCTCATTAGATTTCATTGTGCCATAGATTAAATATTATACCCCTTCTAGCATGATGTCAGGTCAGTAGAATTTTTAAATAAGTCAGTACAAATTAATCAGAATCTTGCTCAATGTTGGGGTTTAAGGTTGAGGGACTGAGGGAGGGGGTAAGAAATGGAGAGTTGAAAAAGGGGTGAGAAATAGAAAGGAGAGTAGAACATGTTTGTTCATTTAAAAGTGTTACACAATTGTATGTTATGAGGTGGTGAGCAACTTAACATTACACTCTGATTATTGCTGTGATGTACTTTTATAATTAAATAAATACATTTCATATACATTTAAAATTCATGATTTGTTGTGTTCTTTATCAGTAGTTTATAAATGTATGTTATGGCAATTCATGATGTATTTTTGTAAGTTTGGGTCCCGGGGAAACACCAAATTTCTCTTTTGGGTCTCGAGCTGAAAACGTTTGGGAACCCCTGCTGTACAGAAATAGATCCTGTTTTCCTGCGATTAGCAGAAGGAGGATTGTTGAAGCTGTTTTCTTATACATTTTGGACTATGATGATGTGACTTATAGGCTGCGGCTTCACCTCTTAAACCTCTGGACTCTGTCCATCATTCTGCCTCAGATTTATCACTGGTGACAGACATGATATCCACCACTGTGTCCTTTATGAAAAGGTTGGATGGCCTTCTCTGGTTGAAATATCCTTGGTATTTGTTTATTTTTAGCCCTTATTGGTAAACCTCCCTCTTACATCACATCACTGTTGGAATCTTGGAACCTATTCTACACATTGAAATGACTGATTGGTTCTTAGGGTTCCTCGAGTGCATTAAAAAGTATGATCTCTGGCCACTGTGTGTCAACTTAGCTGATTTTTATTGTTTATTCTTATTTATTGTGGCTATGTGTATGAATTTGCTGATAAACTGTGTCTTTTTTTCGCTGTAAATTAGGGTAAAATTCACAACTGAAGGTCTTCACTGAACATTTGGCCGGTCTCTCATCAGTTCAGATTAATTGATATGAAACGACTAAAATAAAACCTTATTTTAGAAATCATGTAGCCCTCGTGCCACACCACTGTGACCGTTATTTGTATAACTTTATTGAAGCACGCGATGTCCCCCGACACACTACTTTATGGTCACCCATGTTCTAAGATGGAAATATCTAAATGAATGAATGAATAATATATTGTCCGACCGAGTTATCATCGTCCAACAGATACGTTCTGTCGTTGGCTCACTATTTTCTCTGATAATATTATGGATATTGTGCGTCAGGGCCAGCAGGGCGTGGTGGTAAAAGGATAACATTTATGTTGAACTATTTTCGGCTGCAGAAAAAGAAAAAAAAGTACAATAAACCAGAGGGCGGGCGGCCGGGTAGCGCAGCGGACTAAGTGTCTGTCTACCACCACAGAGACAGTGGGATCGAATCCAGCTGTGGTGCTTCCGGGTTGGCCGACCGTCCATACTAACACAATTGGCAGTGTTAGCGGGTGGGAAACCCGGCGAGGGTGGGTCCTGGTCGTTGTAAACAGCGACTCCTACAGTTCGGTCGGGGCGCCTGCACAGTGAGGGAAGGATCTAGGAGAGGTAGTGTGACCTTCCACACGTTACACTCTCCCAGTGAGAGTCCACGCTGCCAGGTGAAAAGAAGTGGTGGGCTGGCTACACATGTGTCGGAGGAAGCATGTGATAGTCTCCGCCCTCCCAGACCGACGGTAGGGAGTAGAGTGCGCAACGACCAGGAAGGGGATTGGGAATTGGCATAACGACTAACATTGGGATGGGAGAAAAAACTGAAAAAGAAGGGGGGAAAAGATAATAATAATAAAAAATAAAGAAAATAAACCAGAGGGCATTTTTTAACCAAACACAATGTTGAAATAAATCAAGTGAAGTTGACCAACACTCTCAATATATATATACAACTCCACATTCCAGCAGATAAGCACATGTTTAAGTATAGCTACTCGTAAAGCTACGGTGTCACGATGGAACGTGTCGATGCGTCATCCAGATACACAGGTGCCACGTCGCCCTACAGGATGAAAACACCGCGATACCGACATGTCGTTAACACCGACATCTGCAGCGACCGCTCTCTCTCTCTCTATTATCTGACGTGAATTGTGATACATCCCTTTCAAACGTTCCCATCTCTCACGCCGCATCCCCCCTCGAAAAAACAACGTGACAGGTCAACAGTTTGTCGGGGTCGCCGAGGTCAAGGCTCCAGCATCTAGTTTCCCGCTGGCCCGTCTGCCGCTGAAGGCCAAGAAAGACATTTGTGGGAACCTCTGTGAGAGGAGGAAGCCAATGAAACCATTCATCAGACCTAGGTGCTGGACGTGGCGTCCCACCCAGCGCCGCACCAGGCTGCGTGCAAACATGGCACTTCAAAACCTCACTGGAACCACTCCAGGACGTGCGCGGCATGCCAACTGGAATTCCGAGCACCTAATCAGTATTACATTTCTCTTTTGATTCCCAATTTAGATATCCGAGTCATTGTTGTCTGTCGGGGTGGGAGACCCCCAGACATTAGCTTAATTTCCATCTTAAAGTCACCATCACGTACGTATAAGCCGCCTCCAGCGGTCGAGCGGGTCGCTCCTCGCGCTAATAAACAACCTGTGGAAGCAGGGCCCCGACTGTAAATACCAGAACCGCTATTTGCCGTAAATCAGCTTTATTTACTGCCCTGACCACGCACCTTTGTTTCTGTAGGGGCGGCGGTGACGTGCTCGGGGAGTGAGATAGAGGGTATTTCTCACCAACACTTTTCCTGTTATTTTTCCAGGGCCCTTTGTTTGGTTGCGAGGCCTCAGTGTGCGCCGGTTCTCAGGGGAATAAGAGGAACATGCAGAGCTCCGACACTTGATCAACACTCTGGCCCACCCGCACGCAGAGACCTCTCCCCTCGTCCCGTATATATACCTGTCCGATTCAGCCCCCGTGCGTCACCTCGTCGGGGGCCGCGTCATGGGGTCTATGTCTCAGACAAAAAGCGATCCCTTTTCACAGGGGGATTTTGGTCCGTATAGATTACGTGATCGCACTACTAGGCTGTGGACATTTCGGGAGGAGTCCTCGATCGAGACGTTCCACGTTACCATCGTATTGACACTGCGATGTGAGGAGTTCATTTTGTACTCGTTAACATCTTGATCTTAATCCAGTGATGATGTAAAATGAAAAGAAAAACATGCGCGCAAGTGACAAAGGACTGATTCACAATGCTGTATGGAACATGTCTGCCGGTACGTAAGCAACGGCCGGAACCGTGCACTCCTGAGAGCTCAGGATACCGACAAAAATCAAAGGAACCCGTTTCAGTGTTTTGATACTCTGCCGACATATTTTATTATAACCCGCTTCAGTGTTTTGATCCTCTGCTGACAGATTTGATGTGGTTCCCTTTCCTCCCAATGCACTCATTTGGTCACGGAGGTCACGGAGGTCATGGAGGTGCCCGTATAGAACAAAGCAACAAACATAGCATTTATATTTATACTTCCTGTTTCCCCACAGGAAGTTACCTCTTTATTGAATAGGGAGGTGTAGTGGTTACGTTATTGTTGTTTCCGGCCGGTCCACCTCGCTTGAAATTGCAATGTATTTCCAATGGACACATTTCTAAATCGTCTCGTTTTAAAACAAATAAAGCATGAACATTGGCATGGTGTACCTTTCTGTGCGTATTCATCCACAATCTATAGCTCAACATGAAACAATTCGCAATTAATCGTAAAATAATTACGTATAATTTTATTTCAACCAAAAATGCTTAAACAATAATGTTAGTGATAGAAGGGAACTCATTTTGTGCAAAAATGGAAAGCTTGCCAATGTTCATGAGGCAGAATTATTACAATAGCCGATAATATATTTTCCCAATGATAAATCCCTATATGGGTGGACCGCGCAGGAAACTAAAGTGACGTCAGACTACACCTCCTTATACTAGATGACGATTCTTCTGGATCACAGGATGTGATTTAAAAAAAATTTAAAAAATTCTCAATGTATGTCAGCACGTAGATTAAAAGAAGAAAAGAAAAAGGGAATTATAGTTGTGAATAATGTAAATGTTAACGTTATATATATTTCTTTAAAGACACATCCCCTCTCTCTCTCTCTCAGATTGATTGCCGGGACGCGCGTGTGAAGTCAGAGTGGACCCTTCTTCCGTGAGAACTTGTTTGTGTTTAGGTGTTGGAGCTGTGTTTCAGGAAAGAATGGAGATAAAACGGGAGAGGAAACTTGGTGACTTGGTGGTGGTGTGGGGGGGGGTCTCCTCCAGTGACGTGTGTCACTTGACAAATTCCTGGCTTTTAAATTCCTGCCTCTGGGGCAGACACAACAACAACAGGAACTAGGGCCATTTTCACAGGTGTCAGGAAGCACAGGAAATAAACAAGCTGGATACTGGAAAAAAGAAGGGAAAAAATAAAGGTCTGTGTACCGACGAGTCAGAGGTGAGGCTAATAACAGCTATTTTTAACCCTCGCCGGGATATATTCAGAGTAAAGCAACTCAAAGGAGACGTATATGAGTCACAAAATTACTATGTTGAAAGACAATTAGCATTTTTTCTAAATATTCCACTATTTGCATGGAGGACATTGTACCTAAAAAGACAATCCGGGTTTATCCCAACCAAAAGCCCTGGATAAACACTGCAGTTCGAGTGGCCCTCAAGGAAAGAGACGAAGCCTTCGAATCTCAAGATATGGACAAAATAAAAAATAATAAATACAATCTCAGGAGAGAAATAAAAACTGCAAAAAAGGAATACAAGGAGAAGATAGAAGAGCAGCTGAACAGCAACGACACAAGGAGTGTCTGGAGAGGCCTACAGAACATCACTGACTTAAAGGGGAGGAACAACCACACAGCTACCATCGCTGCCTCCCTACCGGATGAACTTAACATGTTCTACACCCGGTTCGAGGTCAACATACCCCCCCCCCCCCCCCCCCCCCCGCCCGCCTCGCCCCCATCATGCCTGTCCCCACCACAGTCATCACTGAGGTGGAAGTGCGCAAGGAGTTCTTCCAGCGCATTAACATGAGGAAAACAGCCGGCCCGGATGGAATTTCCAGGCCGAGTGCTCCGGGCATGCACAACAGAGCTAGCGGGGGTGTTCACCAAGATATTCAACCTCTCCCTCAGCACATGCAAAGTTCCAGCCTGCTTTAAATCCGCCACCATCATCCCAGTGCCCAAGAAAAGCAAGGTCACTTGTTTGAACAACTGGCGCCCCGTTGCTCTCACTCCCATATTGAGCAAAAGCCTAGAGAGGATTGTGAAGAAGTCCATCCTCAAAGAGATCCCACCCACCCTAGACCCCCACCAATTTGCCTACCGACAAAACCGTTCCACAGACGACGCAATAAACACTGCCCTCCACCACGCCCTCATGCACCTGGACAAACCCAACACCTATGTGAGAAAGCTGTACTTCAGTTCACCATAGTCCCCTCCATACTAGATGTAACGGGGAAGCCCGTGGGTATGTCCACAGTCACGGAAACAGGTGTGTTGACGAGTGACTGTGGCAGTGCGGGCTGGTAAATTAAACTCACTTCCCCATAACAGGGTTAACAGACGCATAGGTACGGCAGTTAGGAGTGAATTCACTTGTTAGTGCAGCGGCCTGTGTCGTCGCCCACGGACGCGGGAGCCCCCTGTTCGACTCCCCCTCGGGACATTCTCATTTAACATCAAACACAACGCAGACCCAGTATGATCCGTCACATAGACACCAAGCTCAGAGACCTGGGCCTCAACCCCAACCTGTGCAGCTGGATCCTGGACTTCCTGTCGGATCGGCGCCAGGTGGTGAGGATGGGCTCCAACATCTCTGACCCCCTGACCCTCAACACAGGAGCCCCTCAGGGCTGCGTCCTGAGCCCCCTCCTCTACTCCCTGTACACCCACGACTGTATAGCCACGCACAGCTCCAACCTGGTGATCAAGTTTGCAGACGATACGACGGTCGTTGGCTTGATCACCAACGGCGATGAGACAGCCTACAGGAGTGAGGTTGTAAACCTGAAAAAGTGGTGCCAGGAAAACAACCTCACTCTCAACGTCAAGAAGACCAAGGAGCTGATCATCGACTACAGGGGGAGGAGAGGGACACGACCCCATCCACATCAACGGGGTCGCAGTGGAAAGGGTCGCCAGCTTCAAATTCCTCTGGGTCCACATCACCGAGAAGCTGGACTGGGGAGAGCACACTGGCCATGTGGTGAAGAAGGCCCAACAACGCCACTACCACCTCAGGCGACTTAAACAATTTGGCATGGGGCCACAGATCCTCAGGGCCTTCTACAGAGGCACCACGGAGAGCGTACTGACAGGATGCACCACCGCATGGTTTGGTAATGCCAACCAAAGCGACCGCAGAGCACTGGAGAGAGTAGTGCGAACGGCCGAGAAGATCTGTGGAAGCAAGCTACCCACCATAGTCAGTATCTTCACCGAGCGGTGCGTCAGCAAGGCACACAGGATTCTGAAAGACCCCAGCCCCCCCAACCACAAACTGTTTGAGCTCATGCCGTCTGGCAGACGGTACCGGAGTCTCAGATCCACCTCCAAAAGAACTTTGAACAGCTACTTCCACCGGGCCAACAGGCTACTGACTGAGAGACTCTGAACCATCATGGGCACCTACAAAATGTCTTGTTAAAGTAATATTGTGTATAGGATTATTTTAAGTATATTTGTTGTATTGCAATATTGTATTTGTATGTAATGTATTTTATGTATATAATGTGTATTATTTATTTAATGTATGTGCACACTACTACGGTTGAGGAGCCTAGGAAAACAAGAATCTCACGTTTTGGGAATGTATATACATTCTAAAAAGCTGTGACAATAAACCTATCTATCTATGATAGATGCTATTAACCTACAGTGTGCATGAAAAAGAAAACACTGCCTAGCTTGTGATGGTTGACTAATGTGATTATTCAATTATATTTTATATAATATATATTTTATATATTTATATATGTATATATATATTTATATATCTTGATACTATGACTTTCTCAAAGGATTGTTAACATGGTAAATTAGAAGTGAACAGGTAAACACGTTTGTTTTTCTTTCCATAACTTTGGTTTAATTGTAAAGAGCATAATGTACATTGGGTGGTGTAATAGACATGATCTTGTTCCATGTAGGCACAAATGGAAAACATTTATAAGATATCACTCAAGAACCTCAAATGACTCAGTGCAATGTAATGGTTTAATGCGTAAACAAAAATCGAAAATACTGCTATATATATACGTCCTATCATGTGAAAATAAAATAATTGCTTTTCTTTGTTGTCATTTGCTGTAACTGTTATTTACCCAATGATAAAGTAAAAATAGCCAAACACTTTTTCAGACAGAGCGTGTCATACATTGCTATAGGTCAGACAGGTGATGTACAGGTATTAATATATCTAGAATTCAAAGAGCATTCACATTTTACAATCCACAGTTGATCTGGAAGAGGGGGTTTGGGTATAAAACAAGGACAAAGAGAAAATCAAAAACAACTTTCAATATGCTGTAGAAAAGCTTCTTTTTAACATAATAAAATATATCATTCAGTCATTTTAAGTTAATACTATGCTACATTTACACAGAGTAGACGGGGTCTTGTTTGGGTGGGTGTCAGCGAGGGTTGAGCCACTTTGGAGCGGGAGTTCTGTGCGTGTGTTGGTCCGTGCTCTGACTGTCACCCGCCTCTCCGGAGCCCGCTTCTCCTCCTGGGAAAAAACAGTTTCATGAGTGTCATCATTTCACACAGACACATGCCATCTGATGTGCAGACACAGACAGTGGCAAAACAGGGTCAAATAACCCAGAACTTCAGTTGATCATCTACAAAGAAAATTGTGAAACTTGCCCAGAATTGCATACTTGTTTTATTTCCTCTAAAATACCTTATTTTCGTGTAACATGCATCAATCTGCTATACTTAGTATGCTATACTATCCATTTATTCCGTAAAGATGTCTAGCAGCTTGATACAAAAACATGTACTCTTTGGGTTTACCCTGAATCACTGGATACAAGGTTTAGAATAACATTATTTTACCATGTTCATATATTGGCCGGCTAGGATGTGAAGGTTTTGAAACTATTGTGAGCCTTTTCAGGGTCTTTATCACATAATGTATATAAACATACACATCACATTCATATATATATATATATATATTTAAAATTAATTAATATATACGGCATATGTAAAAAGCAGTTTATAATGCTGTGTACTCCTATTCTTATTTTTTCTTTTTGACTACCTAAATGTTTATTGTGAGCGATCTGTGGTACTGAATTTCCCTCTGGATCAATAAAGTACTTCTATTCTATTCTATTCTATTCTATTCTATTCTATTCTATTCTATTCTATTCTATTCTATTCTATTCTATTCTATGCTATTCTATTCTATTCTATTCTATTCTATCATCAAGACATGTGGACTATGCGTCTCCAGGACCACATCAGTCTACCTCCCTGCCTCTCACTTAAAGTCTCATTTCAATTAATTACCTGCTTCTGGCAGTGGCTTGAGCTTGCCGGCGATTTTGGCAAAGAACTTGAAGGTGAGACAAGCCCCTGTCTCCCTGTCACAGATGCCTCCTTTGCAGTTGCATGTCTTGCGGCACTCGACCCCATATGTTCCATACATGCAGTCTGTGAAGAAAGAACAGAACGTCAGAACACGATATGCTTGAATGTGATAACAGTTCTGTTAATCGGTTTGGACTATGGGCTGTAATAGGGGTCTATCCTCAACTAACATTATCTAACTGTATTGCAGTGATGTACAGCTTCACGTGTGGATGATATACGCACCAAATATAGCTACATTTAGAATTCAAGTAACCTTTCAAGCATTTTTAAGGCAAGGATCTTTCCAATTACGCATATAACATTAACAGGTCTGTAAGTAGGCTGTATATCTTAATATATAATTAATTAATGGTATAATTTATTTGGGGGGATCTAACAAATACAAGATACCTTTATCATAATGAAATATTGCACTGGGAGCAGTAGACTTCCATTGTAGCCCCAACAAGGCACTATTTAAGTCACCTATATGCTCAACAAGGTAATATTTAGTAACCTGTTTCACCATTCTCAACAATTAAGGCACTATTTAGTAACCTGTTTAGTCATCTATTCTCAACAAGGCACTGTTTAGTAACCTGTTTAGTCATCTATTCTCAACAAGGCACTGTTTAGTAACCTGTTTAGTCATCTATTCTCAACAAGGCACTACAATCTATTCTCAGCTATAGGCACTATTTTGTATAACCTGTTTAGTCATCTATTCTCAACTAGGCACTATCTATTTCATAACCTGTTTAGTCATATTCTCAGGCACTATTTAATAACCTGTTTAGTCTCCTATATTCTCAACAAGGCACTATTTAGTACCCTGTTTAATCACCTATTCTCAACAAGGCACTATTTAGTAACCTGTTTAATCACCTATATATTTGGTGAATGGAGTTGATTTATCTAGTGCGCAGCAGATGCGTCACGGCCCGTGAACAATACCTTTGCAAATGCCATATTCATCGCCATAGTCGTCCTCGTCCTTGTAGAACTCGCAGAATAATCCTGGTCCACACTTCACCCCGTGCATCCCCGACACTGTGCGGTAACAGTGTTCCCCTCTGCTCGCCGCGCAGACCTGGCAGCAGCCGCAGTCATCCAGGACGGTCCGTCTGCACCGCTGCGTCGCGCCGCACAGCTCCACGTTGCATCGCTCCGGGCAGTTGACTGCATACTTGACACTTGCGCCCCAAGCCTCAACATCCCGCACTATCATTGAGGACAAGACCGTGAAAACGATCAAGGACATCGTTGAAGGTATCGGAGGAGGCAGGCTGCTACCTTTTGGACGAGCTAAAACAGACTTCCCCGGACGGAGAGACAGACCACCTCTGGCGACTTGAATGGAGTGACCTGTGGTCCATCATGTTACGATGGTTATCAGCCTTGAACAACTTTGTTTTGCAAAATGGTTTGCCCTCGTCAATTTCCTCAATCCGGTGTTGTCATCCTTTTGCCAGCCTTCCCCCTTTTAGAAATCCGGCATGGAAGTGGGATTTACACTGGACAGCCATCCAGGAATTGAAATTCGTGCGACCTGATACCATAGGCTGTTTTTAGTTGTTTGTCTGTGGGTGCCGAGGGAGTCCAAGCCCCCTTGACCTCCATGACTCCTCACATGCTCCTTAGGTTACCAGACCCAGGGTAAATAGGTAGTAAATTAGTAACATCACACACAGTCACACACAGTCACACACACACACACACACACACACACACACACACACACACACACACACACACACACACACACACACACACACACACACACACACACACACACACACACACTTTACATTTTTCTATCCTTGTGGGAACAAAAAAGGGGGAAAACGTAACCATAAGTAAAGTAATGTCCAGTATATTGCTGTCCTGAAACCAACTGTAACAGTTCACATAGGGCTTCATCAGGGTACTGGATATGATGCAAGTGCAACACGTACCCATCCAGCGATGTGTGCCAATGGAGATCCAGGTGTAACTAAGGGTATAGAGAATTCAAGTCATAATCATAATCCTGAACAATATGCAATATTATAAAAACATGACCAACTATAAACTACATCATATTATATAGTAACAGAATACACAAAAATAGTATTTATCATAGAAAATATAAAATGCAATACTATTGTATCTACAGGAATCAACTACAGCTTATATGTTTTAGAGAAATGTGTAAATGTGTATATAATCCTTTTCCAGATCTGGGTCCGGCTGAGTCCCCGACTGTAGGGGTATTAGAATTGGGATTTAGCAGAGGGAGCGGATGGGGCCTAGGGTTTACTAACCTATGGGTGATGCGCTGGTCCTTCTTGCCCTCCAGGGCGACTTGCAGTAATTCCCCAAACACCCACACTTCCCCTAATACCTCCCACACCCGGTGGCAGTAGTGATAGATGATATAATTTCTCCCCAAAGCAGTACCTTTCCTTGTTGACGAACGGAGACCTGTCCCAATGATGCATAGGCCGTGGGTAAGAAGGGGTTAAACAATAATGTATATTAACCGAAAGGAAGGGGTTAAACAAGAATGCACATTAATGGACACGCACACAGTGATCCCATTTGTACGCCTCTCCTTTTATATAGATTAGCATATAATCGATACAAGGCACGATGCATAGCACTTAGATCTTACAAGTAGAACGGTTAATATGCTTTACACTCGTCCGCAGGGAGAGAGAGAGGGTACTGGCGAGCTCCGCGAGCTACTCAATGGGATTTATTATTATTAAACACACGTGCCGTCTGCACACCTTAACCACATAACCCATGTAACCAAAAAATACAGTGGGCCCACAATTGAAACAAAAGTCCTATCTAAGCCGGCATTCCCCAAAATAACAAATGTCGGGGCGCCCCTAGTCACTGGTGCACGTGCCAGTTCAATGTATCTATTCTCTTCGCCCTTAGAGGGCACGCTTTCTAAAAGGAGAATGTTCGCCGATAAAGTTCCAGCGCTCGGAGCGCTAACTGTACCTGGTTTGAGTGTACCAACCGAGTGCTGGCCTGCTCCCGCAACGAATGTCCGTGTTGCGAGATGGCCGTTGAACAGTCCCGTGGTTGTCACCTGTGATAGCAAGGGGCTGGCTGGGCGGACGTTTAGGCAGGCGACAGCTGGACTGGCTGTCGGCTAGGCGAATGCTGGAGGCGGGTGCGGTCCGGCGTCATCTGTTGCGATGTCTTCTGCGGGGCTGGGAGACGGTGGGGCGACGCGCGAGCTAACTGTGCTACTAGGCCTGTACTTGAAGCTAAGCTGTGGGTCAGTGCGACCCCCTAGCCTTCCGCCTATACTTTAGCTAAAACGCAGCTTGTGCAATATCCACAGCACTCTCCGGCAGTAGAACGTCTTCTTCTTGGTTCAAACGTACCCTAAGCACTAACTGGGAAGCTAAACTATCGCATACGACGTTACTATCCCGCACCGTGACGGGAGTCGTATTCCGTGTGTCTTTAGTGTCGGGAGCTCCTGCTCTACACGTCTGCTTGCTTCAATGGAAAACGATGAAGAGGTCGTCCCGCTGTAAGTGCTCCACCTTCAGCCAGCGTCTTCTTCACCTGCCGTCACCAGCCCAACGTCACCCCAGCTCCCCCTGGCGGCAGTCCAGTGCCATGTCCCACTACTAAATGTCAGTATTAGGAGGTGGAGAATCAAGACGGGTCAGCAAGTTACACAACGTTATCATGAACACAGTAGAGTACAAGGAATTAGAGTTAGACACATTGAATTATTGTTAGACATATTCAGGTGTCTACATATGCTGGCCAGTATGACTTACGAAACGACCATAGTGTCTTTATACCTGCACTGTACATAATAATAATAATAATACTACAACTCTGTACATACATCTGATTAGCACTATACTCAGTAATACTCATTTATATATTCTATACCCAGTTTAATCACCTGTACATTGTATATTACTATTGCACTTTACTGTTACATTTGCACGCTGGTTGGATGCCAAACGTATTTGAGTTGTACTGTAGCTTATGCTGTATAATGACAATACATTTTAATCTAATCTAATCTAAAAGTCTAAATTCATGCCAAAGGGCTACAATGTTTTTATCCCAGTCTTTTGGGTTATACAGTCCAGTAGGCCTATATTGTTATTGTTGGATTATGACCCTTAACATCTGGTCTGGTGTCCCCATTGGCACTGCAAGGTTGAGAAATTACATCATCTGTCGTCATTCTATATCACACACAACTCAGCTCCCTCTGTTATCTGAGGGACATTAAGTTGTTTCTGTATCATTAGTAGACATGTTCTGTTCCAGGTTAGATTGATATTGTTGTCCACATTGCCTGACTCAACTTCCAGTTATGGTAATGCAGATAGAAATGACCCATGTCAAACCTGTTTTGTAATAGAATAGATCAAATAGATTAGATTTTATTAGATTAAATGCAATTTCATTATACAGCCCAAGTACAGTACAACAAAACGAAACCTTACTTGGTCCCAAGAAGAGGGTCTCGTGTATTATTGGGTTTAATAGGACATTTATTGTACATTGGAGGGGGTTGCGTTACGACATTTACAGGGGCCAGTTTCGAATTGCAGTCTCTCGTAGGTGCTCTTTGTGTCAGGATCCGCTCTCCCAGCCTGGTTCGATTCCTCCCCTGTTTGCCCAGGCTGGCCACACGATCCCTCCGCCTCAGAAGGCCTGCCCTGCAGCTCCCTCTAGCGGACTCAATACGTTACTCCCTCTGTTAGTCGGTTTTCACATGTTTAATCTCCTGATGTCCTTAATGTTTACCTCAATGTTCAATGTGTATTCCTGTGTAGGGATGGGAATCGAAAACCGGTTCCCGTTGGCCGATGCCTGGAACCGTGTGGCTCCCGTGACTTTCGATTCCCTTATCGCTGCCAGGGTTTTCCTACAGTTGCGCAATAATGTTAGCGTTAGCATGTAGCCAGGGCCGCCTCAGGGGGTGTGCGAGCAGTGCGGTCGCACAGGGCCTCGCGGGAAGGGGGGCCTCGCAAAAAAAGAAAAAAAAAAAAAAATTATTATTTTTTTTTATTATTATTTTTTTTTTATTTATTTTTTTGCGAGGCCCCCCTTCCCGCGAGGCCCTTTTTCATCACAGACCTAAAATCTAGTTTTGCTTATATGCTTATATATTTCACATTAGACACGTTTGTAGAATGTGTCTGACTTGTTCCTGGGTCTGCAGTCCTGCAGCTGCAGACATACTCACTATTGGAGCTCAGCCTCTGGGGTTCTGCAGCAGCATTGGTTTCAACGAAGGGAGTGGTTTTACTTACATCATGTGTAGACAGTGTAGTACGCCGGCAGCGTGAGTCGGCTGCGTTTGACATTTTCGCGCGTGCAGCTTTTGACTATGCTTAGTTATGCCCAATAGCCAAGACGAAGAAAGAGGTCGGTCATTATCAGTCGGTCGGTCACCAACCAAGGAACGTTGACGAAAGGCCTCTCGCTAGCGGGACAAATGGCCGGAGCCTTTCATGGTATAGCCATGTCGGCTAGTAGCTAGCTTAGCTAAATGCTAACTAGCGTTAGCTAACCTAGCGAGGCGAGGCGAGTGGATGTCTTTTCAAAAGAAGGAGAAGAGAACTTGTGAGCAGATAAATCTGTTAGGCAGCAATACGCCGAAATTACACCGTGGGGCCAAGAAAGTCTCCTTCCACGTTGATACTGCGTTATGGTGAGTCAACTTATGATTATATACCCGCCGTGGATCTGAGTCACCTGACCCTATCTCTCTTTCTCTCTCTGGAGCCGGTCGACTAGCTAATACTACTAGTAGCTAACTGTGTGAGCTAACTGTTAGCCAGTTAGCTGTTTAGCGTCAGCTGGGAACGTTCGTTTGATGCTATCAGTTAGCCTTGAGAATAGCAGGCCCTTTGACAGAAGATGTAGTCGGGCCTGCACCATGACAAGGCTCTGGCCATAGCTTCTTTTTGTCCCGCCAGCGAGAGGCCTTTCGTCAACGTGGAGACCTTGCGGCCTTTCGCCCTGCGTTCATCGTGCAGGTAACTTGGATTAATGAAAATGTCATGATGACATTACCCCACTCTTCCTTCCTTCCCCTCCCGAATGTTTTGTTAATAACGATGTTTTTTTCCAGGCAAAACATATGCTACTTCACAACATTTGGAGATACGACATGTGCTGTGTGTGAATGGTCGTTTGTGTAGCTTGGGTAGCGTTGGGCCGTTGGCCAAAGCTGTGTGTCACGTGGCCTGGTGTCACAGTACCTGGCTAGCCTATTTAGCTGATGTCGGCCATTGGCTCCTTGCTGCTTTGGTTTCTCTGTTGACCCTCTTCTTGTTGGATTTAAGTGTTGATCTTTGTCCTTTTGAATCTCTCATACATGCTATAGTCTCTCTC
The DNA here is from genome assembly GCF_963971535.1 of Notolepis coatsorum. Taxonomy (NCBI): domain Eukaryota; kingdom Metazoa; phylum Chordata; class Actinopteri; order Aulopiformes; family Paralepididae; genus Notolepis; species Notolepis coatsorum. The sequence goes on from NC_140175.1 coordinate 88,496,913, forward strand.
TAACACACACACACACATGACAAACACACATGTTCTCTCTCTCTCTCTCTCTCTCTCTCTCTCTCTTTCTAACACACACAGTCTGCCTATGGCGGCCTTTCTCGATGGCTAGGCTGTGCTCAAGGATCTTCAGTCACAGTGCTCAGGTATTCTGCCACTGTGTACTCTCTGTTTAGGGCCAAATAGCATTTCAATTTCTTTCCAATGTGTCTCTCTCTCTCTCTCTCTCTGTACACTGTATATTGACTGTAGAACGGGAGCTCTCTCTCGCTCTCTCTTTTGCTATATGTTGACTGTATCATGCCCCGCCTCGGGCAGCGCTATTATTTAAGAATATGTTGACTGTATAAAAAAAAAAAAAAAAAAATATATATATATATATATATATATATAATTTTATTTTTTTTTTACCTTGGGGGGGGGGGGGGGGGGGGGGGCCTCGCGTTAAATCTCGCACAGGGCCTCGCATTTCTCCCAGGCGGCCCTGCATGTAGCCATGGCAGACTCTATTTGATTCCTTAAGGGCTCGAAATTGCCTGGGTTTTGGTAATATGCTCCCGAAATGCTCCCGCTGTTTGGCTACTTCTATGTGCAGTGAAAACTACTTGAATGCTTTAGAACCTAGTCATTGATTTAGTTCAGGGTGAGCTAAAATTAGCCACGGAGCTAACGCTAGCTAACGTGAGCTAACGCTATTTAATCAAGCTCACAAAGAGAGATAAACAGCTGACAGCGGATAGTACAGGTACAAATACAATAAAACAGCAGGTGGGGGCTGTTGTGTAAACCTTGTACTCTTTAGTTCACATATAATAAGAGACGGAGTGTTTGTTTACTAGTCTCTGTAAGCCAGGAAGTACTGTGGTGCAACATACAAATGTGTCCGTGTAGCAACACAAGCCAATACCTTATAGGACAGGGGCCCGGGGAGGGAGCTCTCTGTGTGTGTGTGTGTGTGTGTGTGTGTGTGTGTGTGTGTGTGTGTGTGTGTGTGTGTGTGTGTGTGTGAGAGAGACAGAAGTCAGAGGAATAACGACCTGTTATTCAATAGATTAAATTAGTTTAAGAATAAAAAAATAAATACATTTTAAGAGAATCTCAAATACATTATTTTATTTAAGTGTAGGCTATAGTTAATGTTTAATTTTTTACAGTTTTTGTATTTTTCTGACATGGGGGCTCAACAATAAATGACAATCAGAAATGTTGTTATTCTAACCAGCTTAGACCCCTACGCTCTGCATCTTCTGGCCGCCTCAGACCTACTCCTATCCAAGCTCCGGGAGGGTCATCAAAGAGAAGTCGCCTATTCTCAGTCCTTGCCCCACAATGGTGGAATGAACTACCCACCCCAGTTAGGACAGCCGAATCACGTCCAATCTTTCGCCGTCGACTAAAGACGCACTTCTTCAACCATTATCTGAATAAAAAAATATATATCTAACCCTAACTAACCGTACTGTCATGCACTTGTCCTAATAAACTAACCTACACTGTAGCACTCAACACTTTGATGAACATTGTTGCTCAGCTGATAGAGTTGTGCCCATCCTGATGGCTTGTCGTACAGAACTTGTAAGTCGCTTTGCATAAAAGCGTGTAGCGGTTTTGATGCATACATGTAACCTGTAGTAGCATACTGGTTATGGCGAATAAAACGTTCTATTCTTCTAATCTGTCTCGGGTCTCGGCGGCTGTAGCGTGGCTGGGGGCCTATTTGGCTTTCGCTCTCATCTTGTTGTTCTGAGCACCGCGTCCGCTTGGGTATTTTTACCGGCGCTTCCCGCTGTGTTTTGAACGCTGCCCAGCCTGCCAATGAACATTAGTCAGCCGGCTAGCCCTATCGCCGGTGAGCAAATAATTACAACATAGCGGGGAGGGGGGGGGCCCCGCCCTCTGCGCGAGATGCATCCAGCTGCAGCCCTGCAGCGGCAGAACCATACTCCCACTGCCACACTGCACCCTGTTCGTTACGAAATCTAAGAGGATAGCCTACAGTGGGGGCGGGGCCCTCTAAGCTCCGGGGCCCCCCCGCTACGCCACTGACATGGGTACCTTAGTCATGTATATCTTGTAGACCAGGCCCATTGCAAGTTGCTGTACTCTGTCGTCTAAGGCAAGCCATCCTAGGTTGGCAAAGTGTGCAGGGATGAGGTGGGTTCTAGGAGTAAGGTCAAGCAGTAGTCTGACCAGTTTGGTTTGAGATGTTTGTAATTTTGTTTTTAGCGCCTTTGAGGTGCTTTGGTACCATGAGGTGCAAGCATAGTCGTAGTACCCTTGAATGAGTGCTCCTGCCAGAGTCTTCAGGGTATTCTTGTTTACCAGTGAGGAGATCCGGTACAAGAATCGAGTTCGTTGGTTGACTTTTTTTATTACATTGGATGCCATTTTGTCACAGGAAAGATTTGCCTCTAGGATGGAACCCAGGTAGGTAATATCTTTTCTTTCCTTGTGACAATATTGTCACCCACTGTAACTGAGAAGCCGTCGGTCTTGCTGAGTTTGTTATTTGAACCGAAGAGAATGGACTCCGTTTTGCCCAGGTGTAATGATAGTTTGTTATCAGCGAGCCATATGCAGATTTTGCCTAGTTCTGAGCTGAGGGTTTTTTCAACCTGTAACTTGTTCTTGTCAGAGACCAGCAGGGCTGAGTCGTCCGCAAACAGGAACAAGTTGCAGTCACAAGCTGACGACATGTCATTTGCATAAATTAGGAACAGTAGCGGACCTAGTATGCTTGCTTGTAGGTTACTAGCGCAAACACTATTGAGAATGTACAGTTAAAAGAAGGGGGTGCAAATGTCCATAATTATAGTCTATGCACAGGTAGCAGACAATACACAGCAATACACAGGTGACTAGCAGCCTCTCAGTTGGCTGAGAGAGTTGTCGCCAACACAGGTGGATGTATTAGCGAATTAGATTAGATTAGATTCTATTGTCATTATACACAGCACAAGTACAGTACAACAAAAAGAGGTTTGGCATCCAACCAGAGTGCCAAACTTATTTTTGTTGTACTGTAGGCTACTTGTGCTGTATAATGAAAATGAATTTGAATCTAATCTAATCGAACTATCGAATGGCTGTTGAACAAAAGGAAGGAACCATTCTTAGAGTAAGTGCAGGGTTAAGAAATGTCTCATTGAAAACCAGCATTGTCAACAACACCGATGTGTGCAGTGTGTGGATATTGTGCGTTTGTCTATGCCTGGGCCATCTAATCTGTCATGATGTGCTCTGTCCTTGTGTCCATGACTGTATTTTGCCCTGTATCCCTATCTTATGTCCTACTATATGTGCTTTTGTTTTTATTATAATGTTATTTATCTTGCTTGTATTCTGTTTGTATTGCTAACTCTTTTTTACATAGGATTTTAGCCTGTACCTTCTGGCAGGGGGGCCAGGCACGTGCACACATAGAGCCCAATGGGTGCTCGAGCACCTGCCCTTTTGTGCCTCATAAAAAAGTGCCCTTTTTATGCCAATTTATTATAATATATATTTTTTTTGCTTGCAGATCCACTTTACACCAAAAACGAAATACTGTATATGTACAAATATGCTTGCTTCGGACCGCACAGGCCCAGTGCCCTTTTCAGCCTTTGAGCACGTGTCCCTCTAAAGTCCTGTGCACGTCCCTGAGGGGGACTACCAATGGAAATTAGCCTTCTTGGCTAAAATTGGGTGCATTTACATTTTTAAAATGTTTATTAATGTACATTGTCCCCCTTGAACAAATAAAGTAAACCTAAACCTATTCCTTACTACACTTGGCTCACATCCTGAGCTGCCTCTACACCCTAGTGGTTCCCAAACCTCTCCTCGAGGCACCCCAGCCGTTCCATGTATTTGTTAAATTCCACCACCAGCACACCTGATTCAACTAATAAAGGGCTTGTTAAGTTGAATCAGGTGTGCTGGTGGTGGAATTTAACAAATACATTGAACGGCTGGGGTGCTTCGAGGAGAGAATTGGGAAGCACAACGTCACACAACCTGCGAAAACAGCTCTGCGGCCCAAGTGCCTTATTACTGTACAAAAACTGATCTCTGCGATCAAATTAGTTTGAAAGAAAAGTGGCAGTAATAACCCTGAATTGGGTGTATAGAGTATCACAGAGCTTGTCTGAACATGAGTTATGCAGTGATGTAGTTATCAGAAAAGTAAACACAATTTTTTCTGCACAAGTAAACCACACCTTGATCGCTGTCACCTTCATTTCCATGGACACAGTGAATAAACATGGTTGGCACAGACATCTTTTTCCAACTAATGTTTTGATTCTTATTTACTAAAAAAGATAAATATAGAGATGTCAGTGGAACGTTGTTCAACTCTGTGTAGGAGTGTGCACTCAGCTCAACCTTGAATTCTGTATGTCGGCTTACAGAATATACAGTATAGTCCGGCACCACCAGCAGGCCAATGTTTTCAAATTAGTGCATCTTTTAGCTTATAATGGTAGTGTCTGGTTAGGTGTGAGGGATAATGGAGGTACTATCCAAGGAGGGGTCCGGGAGGGGGGGGGTTCGAGCTGGAGCATATGTGTGTAGGGTTTTAGAAAATAGGTATTAGGGGTATATCCTGTATAAGGCATTTGTATAATTGGTAATTTCGTTGGATATACACTGTATACGGTAAAATATTATTATAGACTTTTTTTTTGTTTCCTGTTTCTGTACTTGCAGGTCATTTTAGCCACCTTGATTGTTAGTTTCATTATGCATTGTGTGTTGAGTACTGACTTTTAATAATTTTTGTTTTGCAATAATAAAAAAAAAAAAAAAAAAAAAAATAATAAGTGCATCTTTTGACACGTTAGTCACTTTCATGACCCTAGAGGAACAAACCTATTGATTTCGGTCACCCCGTCACCTTCCCGCTATTGTCACCATTAATTCAAACTAAGAACAAGATATCTTGAAAAGCAATGGCCAGATTGCTATGAATTTGCTGTGCACATTCATGACCCCAAGAGGACGACCTTTCCCCACCAGGCTAAACTTCCCATTTCAAATGAGTGCATGTCCTGACCTATTAATTATATAGTCACAACATTTGCCACAACCTTGCCTCTAGCGCCACCATATGGATTTATAACCTGGGTGTGGAGACTGGCAATATCAGCAACTCTTGTTTCTGTCATCTACCAGGTTTTGATTGATTGATTGAAAACTTTATTAACAGATTGCAGAATGGGTACAATACAGTACAGCTCAATACACACAATTGTTAAGGGGATGCAGACCAGATAAATACTTTCGTCTGGTTTACATCAGGGTCCCCCATTTTCAATTCATAATGACATTATGACATACGCAACATACAGATATATATATATATATATATATATATATATATATATATATATATATATATATATATATATATATATATATATATATATATATATATACCTTTTACCTTATATTTACCTTATATATATATATATAAGGTAAAATGTTGCATGTGGAAGTAGGCATTTCTATCCCTGACAAAGCAAATACTCATGTGATCTGTATGTTTGTTGTCTAAATAATTACCTACCTCCCTACCTGCATTCTCATAGTTTTCTTTCCTTTTTTTCTCCTTTTCTTTTCTGTAAACATAATTGGTTGCATAGCCTGGCTTGGTTAAGTGGATGATCACATGGATATGGGGCTACTGACTGTATTATGAACATTATTTTACTTAGGGTGAAAAAAACATTATATATAAAAAAAAATATATATAGTATAGACTAGGTATTCTCTAGTTCTCTTATACTTTGTTCAATTGTTTTTCGCCTTCCCCCCCCCCCCCGTTCGAATGTGGTCTATGGTTTTTGTCAGATAATGTTACTGGTATTCATGCAGGAACCCACAAGCTGCTGGTGGAGAGAGAGTGTTGTGATATTGCGTCCCAGGGACACTGCCTTCACTGGGACAGGGAGAGAGAGAGAGAGCAATCGCACCGGCGTATCACTCCTTCCTAGAAAGACAGTTGATCAAATAGATGGCTTTGGACCATTTTCGATTGAAAATACCTATCTTACCGATATAATTATTTGCGAAACGCTTTTGCTGGGTGCTGAACGAAGGGGCTTGGTCGCTCTTGACAGTGTTACCGTTAGCATTAGCAGCCAGGCTACAACACACTGCACTGCAGCTAGCTCCAGCCTGGCAGCCACACAGCGTGTGCAGGACACGGAGGAGGGAGGTAGGGTCTCATGTCAAATGCATGTCTTTTAATAGCTGATAATGGCGGAAAATTATAGAATGTTAATTTAATGTTGAGTCTTGCATAATGTCAGCTGGGGGCGAGCAACGTTAACGTTACCATATGATGCTATAAAAATAGCCCCATAGCTATAGCCTGCTAGATGGCGAGCTAACGTTAGCAAATGTTAAACAGTATTGGTTAGTTCATGTGCTTTTTTGTGTGTGTTGTTAACCTTTAACTGTTACTACTACTTCGTCCCAGTGGTGAACATGGCAAAGCCGATTAACTTAACGAAGGCGTTCAGCCACTGTCACCTCCTCCAGTCCTTGTAACGGGTTCACATTGACATTATTAGGGTTAACTGTCAGAGATTAACGCTGCTGGCAAGTTATTAATGTAACTGTTATGTTCGATCAGCAAAGTCAAAACAACTGACGCGCTAAGTATTAATAGAGCGACGAGTGGGCTAATTATATATATATATACCCCTTTACATCACCACGGTGTGGTAATAATAATTCTAAGGACATATGTCACTCATGTGTTCCATCATTAGTTATGATGAATTGAAAATGGGGGACCCTGATGTAAACAAGACGAAAGTCTTTCTCTGGTCTGCATCCCCTTAACAATTGTATGTATTGAGCTGTACTGTACTGTACCCATTCTGCAATCTGTTAATAAAGTTTTCAATCAATCAATCAGAAGGTACTCCAGCTACCTGGGTGAGATGTTTAGGCTGCTGTGCTGGTTTGACTCAAGTAACTATTCGTGGAAACACCCTCAGCACAGGAACATGCATGTAGCATGGGGGTCAGTGGTTACACCTGTTGTGTTTCAGATACATGTAGCTTTTGCAGCATGCTTCTCGTTTGGCTACATCCCTCGAGTCTAACTGTGACTTTAGGATTCTTTGAAATCTGATTCGTTTCTCTCTCGCTCACTCTCTCAAAAAAGAAACATTGCACAATTGCAACCATTACTATGTCATAGTTCTTATAAATACACACTGCTGCGTATATTCACATTTAATGACCGGTCTAATGATACGCGTAGTGTTGTTGATAGATTTTTAACTTGATTGGTTTGACTGACATTATGGTTGTTTCTTGAGCACATCCTATTGATTGATGTCTGTCTGTCATTGACGCCTTGCTGAAAGGCTTGTGGATGAATGGTCTTGGTCCCTCTCTCAAGCTGTGCAGCTCAGAGGGATACTACTGGTCATTATGGTTATTAGGCATATAATTATATTGTATTAACCAATTGAACAAATGTAATTTTCAAGAATCAATAATCAAGAGGTTTATTTGTCACATACATACCAGGGCATACAGTGAAATGCGGGTGGTCATGCCCATATCGACTGTGCAATAATACAATAATAAAATAGACAAGAAAAAAATACCGGTAGGTAAGACACAAGATGTGCATGATTAAAAAAGACAGCATCAAAGTTAAACACACCGGCAGGCTACATACTGGCTGGGTGTTATAAGGTACAGTGACCTTATTGCCCCCATCCATTTCATAGACTATTATTAGCAGCAAGTAATATAACCTGTAAATATTCCAGACAGACAGATGGGTCTGAAATTGCATGGCACTAGATGAGGTGTTGAGCCAGCCAGGCTGTTGTTACACATTGAGAAAACAAATGAGGGGCCTGAACTCTCACGTCTGGCTATTCCAGATCGCTGCTCACCGTGTTATGATCAATGCGTGTAGTAGCGCCTACTACTAGCTAGCTAGACGACAAGGGAGCGTGCCTGACCGAGTCATGAGTCCAGCCTTTACTGTATGACTGACTGCTTCCTGTTATTTCTGTCCACGGATTGGAAACCATATAGCCCCCAAGGCCTCACGCTAGGCGAGAGAGACGAGGAGCTCGGACTGTACAATATGAAGAGAGGCACGGCGTTCGTATAATTGGCAGCCCATAAGAAGCACTCTGTCATTTTATGTTTGGCCACCCGTGCTCTGTGCATAGACCACTTAGATGGAATGCATTAGGCATGAACGCTGATGAGGAGAGAGACTCCGTACAGTGTGCTGCTGTGCCTTGAGCGTTGCATTAACATGTTTGAATAGTAAGGGAAGTGAGCGCTCCGTCTACTCTATTTTATAGGTCGGCATTCATTTTGATATAATAAGCCCACTTAATCAGGTTGGAGTTTGTCATGGGAATAGCCACGGCGCTGATATTGTAACTGCTACTGTAGCTGTTACTTGTAAGGAGAAGGGCCTGTTCGCCATAGCCTATGCATGTGTTGAATGTCACCCCCCCCCCCCCCCCCCCCCGGTCCCTCGCATGCTCGCCAATTGTTATGAAAGCAGGTTGAGAATGTGGATCATCAGGCAGATGGGGTTTGGCAGAGGAGTGGGGTAGTGTGTCACACGTCACAGGGTCCACCCGGCCCAGAGGAAGACCAGGACGGCATGCGTGACACCGACCCGGAACTACATGTGTGTTTAAATAAAATCACAGAGAGGCATGGTGCTCGGTGCTCTCGGATTACCTCACTACCACTACCGGTGGACTCTCTCGCTCTCTCGCTCTCTCGCTCTCTCGCTCTCTCTCTCTCTCGCTCTCTCGCTCTCTCGCTCTCTCTGTCTCTCAAAGTGGGCCTGCTCTAGTCTACTGTCCACACCATCTGTTATGAAATGAAGAGGCCCTTAAATCCATAGCCATGATGATATTGATCTGACGAAGACACGGTTGCCCTTTACTGTGATACCACACTCTGGATGGGTCACGTATCGCCGGTGTTCATTTTCAACGTCGCGGCCGGTGGTTTTTGTGCGACAACATTGAGGCAGGAAACTACTCCTACGTACATGGAGTTACTGGTTAGTTAGTTCTAATCACATTGACACATACTGTACTAGATTAGAGTTAGCTGCTTATCACGTCACAATGCCTTGAACCTGAACCGGCAGGGCCAGTTGACCTAATTCATCACCACCCACTGGGCCCATGGCAGGACACCCTATCTATGGGCCAGACCGGCTGTTTGGAGGAAATGTGGTAACGCCAAGGAGGGAAGCCACTGTAGGATTTAGTAACATGGTGTATATAGTTGGCTTGATTTACTAGTAGTAGAGTAGGAAACCTGGGTGACTAATGTCTGAGCAGCAAATGTTGGCTTTTTCCAATCTGATGGAGTGGACTGTGTTGGAAGCCTAGTAAGGCCAGTGTACTTTGATGTTTTTTCTTCTTCTTGTCAACAAAGCCTAGGAAAAGACCAAAACCTACTATGTATTTTTTCCCCTACTCTCTCCTAGACCGTAGGAGCTGTCAACCAGGAAGCCATGTTCCCGTTGTATGCTGGAAACCATTACATAGCCTACAGCTTGCAAACACATATTTAGCATCTTTAAATACATTATCATGCAAAACGGGGGCATTGTAGGTATTACACAATTTACTGAAAGAGGCAACACGCTCTATCGATCTATCCATTTTACAACAATGGAGTTCTATGACTTCTGGATATAAGATAAGATGAGATATTCCTTTATTGATCCCCTGGGGGAAAGTCTGGCATCATAGCACCATGGGAGAGGGGGAGGGGAGGCACAGGTATGGGCAGGGTAATAGTAGAAAATAAATACATAAATAACCCTAACCCTAACCATAGGCAATCAAATTTGATCTGAATATAAAAACATGAGAAAAATAAACAAAGGTGCAGATGAGGATCTGTATATTATATATATATGTATATATTAATTGGTTATATTATATGTTATAATAAATATAGGCAAGAAAGAATTAGCTGGAGAACTAACGGCTGCAGAACTCGAGAACTATCAGGAACGTCTGACCAGTGTGTCTGACTCTTAACCACCAAAACCTGCATGTTAGGGTACCTTGTCACTATACTGCACCTTGTTTACTTTATTCTTACTCATAGTATATATTCAGATTAAAATTCTTTATTGCCTATATTTATTGTATTGTCTATATTTATGTCTTTCTACTATTACCCTGCCCATACCTGTACCCCCCGCCCCCATGCTGCTATAACGCCTGCATTTTTATATAGATAGATAGATAGATAGATAGATAGATAGATAGATAGATACTTTATTAATCCCCTTGGGAAATTCAGGTAATCTCGCAGCTCACACAGTATACAGACATTGACAGTCTCATTCAGGTGTTTCACGTTATGTCTGCATCATGAATAGAAATAAGCACATGATAAAATTCAATTAAATCATATCTATCAATATCAATAAGAGCGTGATGAGATAAAGCAGGCGTATAAAACAAGTGTGTAAAAAAACAGGTGTATGAAAAACCGTGTATAAAAACAGGTGTAAAAACAGGTGTGTGGGTCAGAGGTCAAGGAGGTCCCCGCACTATATTGCGCTGTTGTACAGTCTGATGGCAGTGGGGACAAGGACCTCCTATGCCGCGCTCAGTCCGTGAGTGCAGGGAGATTAGCCGTCCGCTGCGACTGGCTGCTCTTATCTCAAGTAGGAGACACTTTTAAGTAGAACGTGGAAGTAGGTTTTGGTCTTTCATAGGCTATGCTGGCCTGACGATAATAAGAAAAAGATTTACACTGGCCTTTAAGGAGGAGCAGTGTGTGTGTGTGACTGTGTGTGGTGACTCTGTCATTGACCATCATGGTTGTAGTGCTGTGTACTGTAAATCAACATGCATTATTCAGCCTAATCTCTACTCCTGTGTTTCCCTCTGCTCCGCTCCCAGGTGTGCTCCAGAGTGTAGATAATGATCAGACATGGTGCCTTGCCAGACCCATGTGATGCTGAAGTGGCAGGAGCACCTGAACAGCTCCTGGGCCGCCGAGGACAGTGTTCAGACGGCCACTAGGCAGGGCGCGGCCGCGCTCTACGACAAGCTCCTGCACCACAAGGAGGTGGTGGGCCTGGCCCAGCCCGTGCAGGACCTCATCGGCCCCCGCCTGCCGGACTTCCAGTACGAGTCCAGTGCCTCGGAGGAGAAGGAGGAGTACCTGTCGGCCCTGCTCCACAGCCAGAGATGCCTGGCCCACCGCATGCTGGCGCGGACCCCCTACGCCCTGGGCCTCCACCGCAGGCTGGTGGTGCTCCAGAGGATCTACTACGCCCTCCACAGCAAGTACCACGACAGGTTCCGCACGCAGCCGCCTCCCCAGGCCGGCGTGGCCGGCGGCGCCGAGGGCGGAGCCCTGGAACCCACCGCCGAGCCCTGGCTGCCGGGCAGCGCGTCCAGAGCCAAGTCGGGCACCGACGTCCTGATCGAGATGGGCGTGAGGACCGGACTCAGCCTGCTGTTCGCCCTGCTGCAGCAGAACTGGCGGTACGCGGCGGTGGCCTCCGAGGACCCCGGCGCCGTGCTGTGCAACGACGTCCTGGCCACGGCCGCCGCGGTGCTGGCCTCGCTGCCGCCGCTCTCCCTGGCCAATGAGAATAAGATCCCGGTCGTGGGGCTGGACTGCCTGGCGCAGGTGGCGGACTTCCTGAAGAAGACCTCCGTGTGCAGCGTGGGCGGCGGGGCGGACCGGGCCGGTCGCAGGCTGGCGCTGGAGCTGCTGCTGGGCCTGGCGGTGCAGAGAGGCTCCCTGAGGTTCCTGCTGGAGTGGGTGGAGGTGGCCCTGACCGCCTCGGGGTCGTCGTCGTCCTCCTCTCTTCATCGAGGTCCCAGTTGGAAGCGGGCGTGGGCTTCGACCTCATCCATCAAACCCTCCACCAGATGAGGCAATACTCGGTAGGTGTAAACAGTTACGCGTCTTTACGTTGTTATCCTTCAGCCGTTTCATTGCCGGCCGTTCGCCGAGCTGCTCAAATAACCATCCGTTCCCTTTGCGGCTCCCTGTCCTTCACTCCGCTATAACTGCCAGCCGTCACCATCAATAACACCGGGGGTGGGGGGGGGGGGGGGGGGGGGGGGGTTATATTCAGCTCTTTTTATAGATGACGTGTGATGGTGGATGAGGTTGGCCGCTGTGGGCTGCCCTGTCCTTCCAAGACACGACACGGTATTGATTTGAAAAAGAACCCCCCGTTGGAGCCCGAGGAAGAAGCAGTGACACGTAGTGAAGGATTAAGATGGAAGTTACTCTCTCTAGATGTGCGCGTTCACCCATCCCCCCCGCAGGCCGCTTCAGAGTGTCCGTCCCACCGACGAGAACACCCACCGCTGACCAGGGCGCCGGGCGGGAGCGTTCCTTCCTCCCGCAGTAAATGAGATCTCCATCATGTCGGTATTCTAGTGTGGTGTGTTGGCCTGCTGCCTGGGGATAAAAGCCTTGTTTCTCCTGCTGCCATGCGCCAGCCAGGGTCCTTAGTGTCAAGTTGATAAATCTACTCTCCTTAATCAATAAGAAATGTTCTGCACAGAAAGGTTTGATGTGATTGAGGAGTTCCCCCACCGTAGATGTTTTTCAAGTTGACCAAAATGTATTAAAACGAGAAGACCGAACGGGCTGCTGGTATTGAGACGTTCTGTCCTGGCCTGTCTCTGGCAGGGGGGCGGGGCGTAGAGACAGGGGGGCGGGGCGTATTCAGACAGATCTGGTTCCGTTGATTGACGCTCCTAAGGCTGTGACGTTGACATCTGGCGGTGGAGCTGACGCTGCCAGGTTTATATAGGGATTTGATGCCCACTGGGACACACACTCAACATCTATACACTACACTCGAGGCACTGTTGAGTACTTAGGATGAAAAGTGTCCTTCAAGTGACCTCTGTTCAAGTAGCCAAATGCTCTTGTTGCCTTTTTTTCTGAAAGTGTCACATTATGCTGTTTGTTTTTACGATACCTCCAGGGTTTCCGGGGAGACTCTGGCAATACTCAAGTGCTGAAGAAGGATGCGGATGGACTCTGTAGTCTCTCCCAGGTGGCTCTCTGCCTGTTTGAAGAGGTAAGACGAAGAAGAAGAAGAAGGGTAATTGCCAGCCAAGAACGCTGGGAAGGTCTGTGCTCTAATGTTCCAGATTTGAAAGAACAAAGTTGTCAGTGAGGTCCTTTGTTCAATGTGGAGTTAACGATGTTCAGTCAAACTTTTATAATTACTATCATGCCAGTTAGGTTACCTTGTGTACAGTGTTGCCAACAGGATTTTGTGAGACTGTGGTGGGTGAACCTGGCCCTCTAGGGGGGTCAGGTTCATTATAAAACTGTGGCGGGACCCGCCACAGTCTAGGTAATTAATGGGAAACACTGTGTGTATACTGCACCTTGTGTATACCGTTTACTTTTACTTTGACTCATAGTATACATTCAGATACAAATTCTTTATTGCCTATATTTATTGTAACATATAATATAATCGATAAGGCATACAGATCCTCATCTGCACCTTTGTTTACACTGTTTATTTTTTTCATATTTTTATATTCAGAGTTAATTATATTGTTTACACTGTTTATTTTTTCCTCATATTCAGATCAAACTTTATTGCCTACGTTTATGTATTTCTACTATTACCTCCCCTCCCCCCTCCCCCATGCTGCTATGATGCCCGCATTTCCCCAATGGGATCAAGAAAGGAATATCTTATCTTAAAGGGGCACTTCACCAAAACAAAAACAATGCTGATTTATTTTGCACAAGATCTCACACTCACACACACACATCCAACAACTCTAAAACTGTTGTGCAATGTGCACACACTCATTTCGTTTTTGAGAGTAAATTAGTTTCAATATGGCCACCAGTGATGTCATCGGGGGGACACACTGAATCCTTGTTTTGTGTTAACACTTTGATCGCCGGGGTTAAATTCATAATTTACCATCCCTCGCCAGCCCTATTTAACATGGAGAAGTTCCCCTTCTTTGCAGGGCTATAACTTTTTAAATTGTATTGCTAAATTGACATTACCATGGCCCATTCAAAGTCCTATATCTATTGTTCAGGGTGTAGCAACGTTATACTTTTTCATTCACATATTCATACTAAAATACGGTCTAAAGTATAAGTATGTTTTTATCGTTTTCTGCAGCTTTCTCCAGAACGTGATTTATAGCCCTAAATGCATTATATTGATGATTGTATACAGTTTGATAGCAATCGGCGCGAGATAAAAAATTTCAACTGCACGTACTTCTAGAAGTTACTACGTATGATCTGATGTTGACCGGATGGGCGGGGGGTCGTTTATAATTCCGTGGTGTAAGATCCTGATCAAACTGGCCAGTATCACGTCTTCGTCTGGTTGGCTCTCCATCCAATTCCTCTGCGTTGTGTCATTTTAATGGTCCTGACGTCTCCGATACTGGCGGATAAGATCCTTATCTCCCCCGTTAGTGCAATCCATAAACCATACTAATTCTCCACCTCCGTAAGAATTCGACACTTCGACACCGTGAGATACCTTATGAGGAAAAGCGTTGTTTTATTGCTATAAACAGAACCTCATAATCAGATGTTATCAGATGTTATCAAATTGTATCGTCCTTGAAGAGTCTATTCTAATGATCTTTCGGTGTGTTCGTCTATCGTCCTTTTGTTATTCAGTCCAATAGTGGTCAGGCCTGTTCGTTAGCCGAGACCATCCTCGTGGTAGCCGAAGCTAATGCTGATGTGGCATTCTTCCTCCCCCCCCCCCCCCCCCCCCTCTCAATGAGAGGAGAGAGTGTCTTCGTGTGATCTCAGTCCTACTCGCTCTTGGTCAGATTCTAGTCTGCCCTCCACCCGGAAACACCGTTCGACTTATAGATGTTCGTCGTCGCAACGACGGCCCCGCCTTCTGGTTGTCATGCGACGTGTTGTCATGACAACTGCGTTAATAACCTTTACACACATCTCACGTTTCATTAAGATGAACCTCTCTCCCTCCTGCCCTGGGAGACAGTACACTCTAATCTCAGATGTTCTTACAAGGAATGTCAACAAACACCCTCGCTGGCAGTGTATTCAATCCCCTGGTCACCGTTCTATCACCGTCTTCCATGCACATTTCGATCACCGTTTTAGCTGTGATCCTCTCCCCCCAATCTATACATCACATACATTGAAAAAGCACCCCAAATCCTTCAGTGGGCAACGTTATATCATTCATCTAGTGTGGGTGATATGATCATTAGAGCAGTTAGTATAGAAGACATTACAAAATAACGCTGAAACTCACTGTAGCTTCCTCTCGCCGTTGGGAGATGAGTGTGGAACAGAATTTTTTCTATTATGGGATGTAGAAATACCCGATCCATTTCCAGGTTGTATAATAGTATATACGTCCAAATCATGTTGTTTATCGAGTTATTGGCAACGGATCGATATCCATTGTGTCGAGCTCGAGTCCCGGACCTATAGCGAGTGATCGGACCAAATTGAAATGAGCACCAGCTTCCACTTCCCTGTTTCTTCCCTGGGCGATACGCCGATCGGCCACCAGATGGCGCTCTTGAACCGTTAGAGAGTTGACAGGGGCTCACCAGTACATATAATGTCTCCGGGGGAGAAATATGATTTCGATCACAGATTTTTGAAATATTGATATCAAAGTTGCTGTCCAGCGTCAACGGCAGAATGAGCATGGCGGGGAATGACGTGTTTCAGCGTCAACGTAAAGGGTTAATTACAGCACCATGAAATGATGAAAAATAGCAATACCTACCTTGTCTTATAGGGACTGCTACCTTATCATTTCATGGAGCTGTAATTAACACAATACAAGGATTCAGTGTCTCAAATATTAATATTAATTCATATATTAATTTACTCTCGATAACTGTCAAAGTAAATGAGTGTGTGCACCACAGTTTGAGTTTTTGGATGTGTTCGATTATGTGCAAAATAAATCAGCATTGTTTTTTTATTTGGTGAAGTGGCCCTTTTAAACATTGACTGTGCAGCATTTCATTGTAGATGATGATAATTATTAGATTCGATTGAAGTGTATTGTCACATTATACCAGAGGCGGCTGCTAGGGATGGGTACCTTTCACATTTGAACCGATACGGTACCGGTATCTGTGAATCGATACCGGTACCCAACGGTACCTTTTTTCGGTACTTTAGTCTCAAGAAATTATATTTACCTACATCGGTCGTGAAAAAAAAATCCAAACTTCAAATAACTACAATTTCGACCGTTTTCGGCTTGCCATTGCTCCGACTGCTTTGTTGTTGAATCAAGTCAAATCCTAGGTAGGCATATATTGTGCGTGTGAACGTTGACATGAAAAGAAAAAAAAGGTAAATATTTTCTTTTTTTTCTTTTTGGTATCTCACTTGAATCGATACTCGGTAGTACTGACGTGTTTCGGTTCGGTACCTCAAAAGTACCGAATTCGGTACCCATCCCTAGCGGCTGCTGACAATTTTTTTTGGTGAAGCACAAATTATTATATAATATTTATAAAACATCCCCCAATGTGTGTGTCAGTAGTGGCTGGTGAGTTAAAAAATTGGGGAGGACGGGAGAGATAAAAAATTGTAATAAAGAAGTACAGACACAGTGTGGTTATAAAGACAGCAGACAGACACTACAGTTAAAGACAACAGGCACTAGTAGTAAATACCTTTGAGTAACTATTGATACACACCTCACTTACACACATCACAACAATAGCTTAGTCAAGAAGGCAAATCAAAAACTATTTGTTTACAGCAAGATCAGACCATTTCTCATCCTCACTGTTTCAAACACATCTACATGCAATTTCTTTGCAATTTCATGCAAAAAGAGCTTATAAAATGCATGGTAAATGTCCACCCTGGACTCACCACTGTACTGCACTCTCACACTTCCCTGCTACAACCTTTCAGAACTACACAAAAAATCTAGCCACGTTCTATTTTATGCTCAAATAACACTTCCCCAACACTCACAGCTTTACTGCCAAGACACAATAGGCTACAAGTCAAGAAGTATCACCACATCAATCCCACATGCATTTCATTCCAGTACCGGCTTACACAAATAATTATGGACTAAGATCATTCTTCCACACAAACAGCAAAATCTGGAACGAGATCCCATTCCACATCCGAGCAATAACCTCCATCTCACATTTCAAACAGGCCTACAAACAACACACACACACACACACACACACACACACACACACACACACACACACACACACACACACACACACACACACACACACACACACACACACACACACACACACACACACACACACACACACACACGCAGTGCACATAATAAACACAACAGCCTCAGCGGGCCAACAAATCGCAGCAGCTATTTACAATGCAATACACGAATATACAAAATAATGCTCAAAATATGTACACTTCCTACCTTATTATGAAGTCCATCCTCCGATCATTCTTTGTGAATTCTGCGATGACTTTGTCATAAATGTCGGATGTCTTCATTCTAATCTGTGCAGCATCTGTGCAGTCAAACGCCGCTGTCCGACAACAAGTTCGGGAGTTGGACGTCATCTTGCAATAATAATCCTTTTCTCTTCAAAAGTCATAATTGCATGCTTGAGCAGCGCTGGTCTGTCTGCGTCACGCACTCGCATAAGCCCATATATGGACCAAGTTGCCAACTAAGATAGTCTCGAAATGTCTGCAGAAAGTTGATGAAGTTCAACAATTGAATAAAGATCTTAAAATATTAATGATTATATTAGGCAAATTAATGTTCTTCTTCAGACTCCAGTCTCTTTCCAGGCAAATTGCACACGTGAGATGATGAAACTTCTAGAATATATTGACGCCAGTCCAGCTGCGCAGGTACGCAGGCATTGGCAATGCCAGGCATTCTCTGATTGGATTTCAAGGCTGTCAATCATTCAATCCCCGTTCGTAAATGGCAAGAGCAATAATGCACGGACCGGGCTTAGATGACGTTAATAGCCTATTTTGATTGGCTATTATATTCATAAGGTCAGCCCGTGCAGGGAAAGTTGCACCTGAGTGATTGACAGCTAGCCATTACTGCAGTGAGCACTGCAGGCCTGATCAGAGAGCTCAGAGCTGTCACTTGGCCATTTTTGAAAAAAAAAAAACAGGAAAACATTTCTAATAATAATAATAAAAAAAAAAGTATATATATATATATATATATATATATATATATGTAAATTAATAATAATTATGAATTATGAGTGAATTTGTGCTTCACGTGTTGTCATTGAATAACCTCCACTGCATTATACAGTACAACGAAAAGAAGTTTGGCATCCAACCAGAGTGCACATGTAACGGTAAAGTGCAATAGTAATATACTATTGTTAGATTTCAACCATAATCAGCCAGTATCACCTCTTCCTCTGTGTTCGTGTAGTTTCTGCGTTGTGTTTATCTCTCTCTCCGAAGTCGACCTTCTCTTACTGGCTGTATATCGATGTCATCCCCCTTATATGCAATCCGTAATCATAAGAATTTGACACTGGCAACGTGATACCTTTCTTGGAAAAACGTTGTTTATTCCATAAACAAAGCCTCGTAATCAGATGTAACCCCTTCTGCATTGTCCTTTAAAAGTCCTAATTCATTCGTCTCCACCGTCTCTCCTCTCATTAGTCCGATGGTTCTGGGCCTTGTCGTAGCCAACCACCATTGTCCTGTTAGCCGAAGCTAATGATGATGTGTCATATTCCCTTCCCCCACCCAGCGAGGGTGGGGAAGGATGAAAGTCTCTGATCCACGTCTGCTCGCGTCAGCTTCGTGTCTAGATCTAACCTTACCCGGAAGAAACTCACATCTCATAACATTCTCCCCATAACAACGACAGGCCCGCCCCCTCTTCTCGTTACTATGTGACACGCTGTCTTTGACAACTGGTCCTTTGACCCAAATCACTATAGCAACAGCGATGTCAAACTCTCCCCATAGCTCCCTCTCTGACAAACCCTGCCTGCTCTCCGTGCTTATCTCGATTGTTGTTGTTACAAGCTGCCGAACAACCTCGGAGCCACACACACTGAGTAGATGCTGTCACCCACCGATATATATACATTATATACACATTGAAAAACATAGACATCCTTCACTATGAACAGGTGATAAACAGGTATAACATATATAAATTAGTACTACTGAGTAATAGTGCTAATCAGATGTATATGAACCTTCCTCCTCACTCTCTCTGTGTGACAGATCTGTAACCTGGCCTCCAGCTGCCTGTGTTCCTGCAGCACTGGCTCGCCCACGCCCGGGGTGGAGAACGACATGGTCATGGTGCACGTGTGGGGCAGCAACAGCAGCCATCAGCTGGCAGAGGGCACCCTGGAGAAGATCCTGCAGCCCAAGTTGGCACAGGGCTTCAGCGATGCCCAAATGGTACGGTGCAATAACACCCGTCCTGTTCCTGGCTGTGACACGCCCACCTCTGAGAGATTCTTTCATTTCAAACCGTTATTTAAACTCAAAAGGCAACTGTGGTTTCCCCTCATTTACAGTCACATTATACATACAGAAATAAGCAACAAATTTAAATAAAGAAGCATATAAAATCACAACAAGGAGACAACGGACCCCAGGACTAATGGGGATCCTTAATTAATAAACAATAAACAAGACAAGGCAAAAAGCAAGGGCGGCTGGGTGGCGCAGCGGACATTGCGCTCGTCACCAACGCAAGAGATACCGGGTTCGAAATCCGTCTGTCGGCGTTGCCTCCGGCTTGGGCCGGCCGTCATACTAACTCAATTGGCAGAGTTAGCGGGTGTGAAGTCGAAGGGTGGTAGTCTGGTCGTTGTGAACAGCGACTCCTACAGGTCGGTTGGGGCGCCTGCACAGCAAAGTCAGGAAAATGGCGGGGGCAGTGTGAGCCTCCTACAAGTTACTCCTCGCCAAATGAGAGTCCGTGCTGGCAGGTGAAAAGATGTGACAGGCTGCCTCCACATGTATCGGAGGGTACATGTGATACAAGGCTTCCATCCTCCCTACAACCGGCCAGTGGGGGGCATATGCGAGCAACGATCAGGACGGGAGGGAGAATTGGCACAAGAGGTCAATTGTGATGGGGAGAAAAATCACAGAAAAAGGAGGAGAAAAAGTATATATATACAAAAAAAATACAAGGCAAAAAGCAAGGATAACCAATCAATTAAAAGATGTACAACTTGATTGACAACGGTTGGAGATCAAGGTTTTAAACTCTGCAAAAGAGGGGATAATCTTAAGTTTTAAGGACTGTTTGAGTTCATTCCTTGAGCTAGAGGGGCATTATAGCTAAATGCAGATTTACCCTGTCCAGAGCAAACTCTTGGGACCTTAACTCATTGACCGCCATGCTTAAGTGCGCCAGAGGGCGGACTGGGAGATTTGCGAGTGCTTAAAATATATCTTAAATTATGGCTATGGGTCTAATACACTCGTCGATTATCAGTGAGTTGCTTGCAGTCAACATGTACAAAACGGATTGTTTTTTCATCGGTACATTTCCGTTTTATACCGTTTTGAATACGAGTATAGTTTTGGTGATTTCTAGTAATTCCAGAGAAAGACGCAATAATAGCCCTTTAGTGGAATACACAAAACACGTTGTACTTTTTCGGCTCATTATCGAATCTTCCTGAAATCAACGCTAGATCATCATTATTGTCCTTCCTCGTGCATACATGAAATGGCCCCCGTAGCCCCCCCCCCCCCCCCCCCCACAGCCACACATACACAGATACAGCGTAAATCGGGGTAGAAATACATATCAGATCAACGATCAAATTTATATATAATGTTCTTACCTTGTATCTGATGTAATGCAAAAGAAATAATACAATTATCTGATCGCCATTTGAAGTACTGGGCATATGAGGGGGGGAGGGGCAGCGTTGCAGATGTATAGTTGAAATCAGGTTACCTTGCCTGATTATTTAAACCACGCCTGCACGGCTTGGATCGTCCCAGAAAAAAAACTATACCATTCCCAGTGGAGTGCAATACCAGCCGGAAGGCGTAGGGGGCGGTATTTGCACTTTTGCTAGCTCTGACCCATTCCCAACGATAACATCAGGCTGGATGGATGAAAATGAATGGATGTCGCTAATAAAAGAAATAACGACCAAAACCCGACTATACTCGTGATTGGCGCTCAAGCGATGGCGAGTTAACCCGACTATACTCGTGATTGGCGCTGAATGAGGACCAGCCAGTCACTTGAACGGGTTCCAAAATTCCATTCCAATAATGATGTAGTATAAGGAGGTAACTTACCAATAATGATGTAGTATAAGGAGGTAGCTTACCAATAATGATGTAGTATAAGGAGATCGCTTACCAATAATGATGTAGTATAAGGAGATAGCTTAACAATAATGATGTAGTATAAGGAGGTAGCTTACCAATAATGATGTAGTATAAGGAGATAGCTTACCAATAATGATGTAGTATAAGGAGATAGCTTAACAATAATGATGTAGTATAAGGAGGTAGCTTACCAATAATGATGTAGTATAAGGAGATAGCTTAACAATAATGATGTAGTATAAGGAGGTAGCTTACCAATTATGATGTAGTATAAGGAGGTAGCTTAACAATAAGGGCCTTAAAAATGAACAAATACCAGTGTTCGTTGCGCCTCTCCGTCAGAGAGGGCCAACCAACCATCTCATAAAGGTTCAATACAAAACTCTAGTTTGTGGAAATTGTACTGCATTTATTATTATTTATTTTATTAGTGGTAAACTCTGGATAAACTCATAATTATGAGACACATGGTGGCTTATATGTTTGGGAAATAAAAGAACACAAAGCTTTCTTCCTCTTATTGTTATGGATAGGCTCATAGAAGCAGCACATGCAGTCACACTTTAAACGGATTACACGCACACAGCATTCAATCCGGTTTAATTGTATGAGAATACGGTGCCATTTCCAGCTGTGGCTTTAGAGATAAAAGTTTTGAATGGACTCGTCTCTCCTATACTTTCTTACTCATCGTGTTTCAATAATTCCCCTCCTCCTCCGTCTCCTCCTCCTCCTCCTCCTCCTCCGCCGCCAGATCGAAGCTGGCCAGTACTGCACGTTCTCTGTGTCGGCTGACGGCTCGGTGAAGGCCTGCGGGAAGGGCAGCTACGGGCGGCTGGGCCTGGGAGACTCCAACAACCAGTCCATGCCCAAGAAGCTGGTGCTGGAGCCGCCCAGGAACATGAGGAAGGTGTCGTCCTCCAAGGGCTCAGACGGACACACGCTGGCCGTCACCGCGGAGGGAGAGGTAGGGAGGACCATAGACCTATATAAAGGCTAGATGACTCGCCCGCACTGCTGGCCAATGGAGACCGACGTTGCCACATGGCGGCCATCTTGCCAGTATATGCAGGTGTATAAGTAGGTATATAGAGGGTTATATGCAGGTGTATAAGTAGGTATATAGAAGGATTATATGCAGGTGTATAAGTAGGTATATAGAAGGATTATATGCAGGTGTATAAGTAGGTATATAGAAGGATTATATGCAGGTGTATAAGTAGGTATATAGAAGGATTATATGCAGGTGTATAAGTAGGTATATAGAAGGATTATATCGTTAGCCTCATACGATAATTGCCTAAGTAATTTATTTGCCAAATTGAGATTTCTGCCTAACTGTACTCTCCTCACACTGCTGCATCACCCTGGCTTAGTGCCTATGTCCTCACTCCTCAGCCAATCAGAACGCTTCTTACGTTAAAAAATCCCCATCTGCCTAACTCACTCGTGTGACTTGTGCATTTTAACGTTATATACACAGACGGCGATCGCATGACTTAGGCAAGTAAAACAACTGCCTAGTGTATGACATGTATGTGTATATAAGAGGAAAAAAATGCCTAAGGGCCCGCGTCCACTTGGCGCATATTTCTAGCTGAAACATGCTGGGAGTGCGCCGGCAGAGCTGGCATGAAGCGCATCTTGTAGATGACAGAAAGAAATCTACAGCCATGCCGCGGTTTTGCACATATTATAGTATATTTGAATAACTTTATTGTATATTAATTATATATATAGTTATTGCCTGACACCACAGTTCGCCCTTTGCTTTTTATTAGCTTTTTAGTAGTGTATTCGTGTAGTTATTATTATTAGTTTTGTCGCGAATCTCAATGGTCTGTGGGAGACAGCCAGACAGGCAGGCAGCTCCGGTGTCAGGTTACAAACAGAGTGGTAGATATGAATGGCTGTGATTGGTTGTCTGAAAATGAGCTCAGCGCCTCGCTCTGAAAGTTGAGAAAGTTTCAACTTTCGGCCGCACAAAAAAGCTGAGAAAATAAGCCGACGGCAGCGCACTTCCTAGAGGCGGCCGCATGCGCTCCCTCCCCATTGGAATACATTGAAAACAGATGCGTGCGGTCAGAAATATGCGCCAAGTGGACGCGGGCCCTAAGTCATGACATATTTGGTTTAAAAGTCACCTTATTTTGTTACGCAATAGTTGTGTTTTTGTATTTTTGCAAACTTGTTGATGCACCTTGTGGAACTTATTTTTTGAAATATAAATAAAAAACTCTTACACATTTGCTGGAATTTTTTTTTCTTTTTTTTTTTCAAAAATCGTGAAAAATTACTTAGGCAATTATCGTATGAGGCTAACGATATGCAGGTGTATAAGATAAGATAGATGTATAGAAGGTATATGTGTCTCACATCTTGGTTTCCGGCAGGTGTTCAGTTGGGGAGATGGGGACTATGGTAAACTGGGCCATGGTAACAGTGCCACTCAGAAATACCCCAAAATCATACAAGGACCGTTGCTGGGCAAGGTAAGCCTCTGGGACCACAGATGCCTGTTTGGGGAATGGTAGATCGATTTTATAATACCGGTACGGCTGACATTTCTTTTGTGACAAATGCGATTACCGTCTTCTCCACAAATTAATGAATGTGGATAGGGAACACTAGCCTAGCTTAAAACTCTGGTAGAGATTTTTGTTGGCCAACAACTAGGCTAGTGGTCCGTACCCGCTTCTATTCATTTGTGCTAAGCTATAGGCTAGCTTGCAGCCGGATAGCTTTCTACTGAACGCACAGAGAGAAAATTGGTATCTATCTTCTCGCTTGACTCTGGAGAAGACTGTATTAGCGTTCCTTTAAAAGGATTTAACTAGATTTTTGTGAGTGTGTGTTTGTAGCCATTCTCCCGATCTCTTTCAGTAACCTTTTGTCTGATCTTTCCTTTGTGCGATTCTTGGTCAGGTCGTAGTTTGTGTGTCTGCTGGCTACAGACACAGCGCTGCAGTGACGAATGACGGGGAGCTGTACACCTGGGGGGAAGGAGACTTCGGCAGGCTCGGTACAGGCTCTATTTCTTGAGTTTCCCAGAATATATTTGTTTCAACAATAGGACCTCTCACGTGTGTCGTATTTTTGGCCACTCACGTCTCTCCGGAATCTCCTGCAGGAAAATGAGTGGACTATTAATAGATCGCTCCTAGCTTTGTTTGGCACGTGCAGGTCTCGGTTCCTCTACGTCTGTTCTAATATCCATTTCTCTCTCTCTCTCTCTCTCTGCTAAAGCAGGAGATTTAGAATTTTGAAGCGACGGTTTACAAATAAAAAAGGAAAAATCGCTAGCCAAAACAAGTTCAGCATTGTAGATCAGGTCACCGTGAAATTGCAACATCCGGTCATTTAGTGTATATTCCTCCTGTATAACGTCCAACTCTCACCCCACATGCAGTTTTACCAGTCCTTTTTAACAAAATTACTGGTAAATAGGAAAGTAAATCACAGTTAATTTTCGCCATAGGCAGGGAAAAAAAAGGAACCGGGTCTGGACAATGTAGGGCAATCAAATAAAATGTTCAGTTACGATTTTGTTAATTCGTTTTTCAGTTGATTTATATTTGTGAAGTTCAAGGAAATCCACTGTTTTTTTTAAAGTTCAATAAATGCGTGCCGTTTCCAAAGTCAATGAGTAATCATGTAAAATAATCATCATCTCAATATTGACCAAAGTAATCGTGATTATGATTTTTGTGAGAGGTCTATGTCGAACCGAACCCCCATCCCCATCCTACATGATTAGCGAACACTGCGGCACCTCTCTCTCTCTCTCTCTCGCTCTCGCTCTCGCTCTCTCTCTCTCACCAGGGCACAGTGACAGCCACAGTCGGAACGTGCCCACTCTGGTGAAGGATGTCAGTGGTGTGGGCCAGGCGGCCTGTGGCAGCTCCCACACCATCGCTGTGGCGCAGGACGGACGCATCGTCTGGTCCTTCGGAGGAGGAGATAACGGTACGACCGGAGCATGATATCTACCCCTGTGTGTGGTTGTCATTCTTCAGTGTTTTGACCCGATGGGCGAAGTGGCATCAGTTTCAGTTTCAGTTTATTTAAAAAGGACAGTACACATTAATCAACATTTCTGTAAATGTGCCAGTTTTAGCCAGCTGGCTAATTCGCAACTGTAGTCCTTTTGGCAAGATGTTATAAAACTATACACCTGTTGGTTGAATCTCGCTTCGGAATCCCATCTTTCTTTGAGTTTAAATATTTTTGTTGAAAGACTTCACTTAATACTGTTAAAAACTCTGATATCTTGACCGGTCAGGTGCTGCTGGCCACTCAGCACTCAGACTATTCTATTATGGCTTTTTTTATAGAATCAGTTGAGGGCAGCCAGGCCTCCGTTTACCGTGTCTAGACGGTTTAACCCTCGTGTTGGCGTCTGTGGGATCCGTTTTCAATGGTTACTAAAAGAGAAATGATACAATGAACCCATTGGCCTTGGCTCATTGTCTGTGAAGAACATTGTAAAATAACACATTTTCATTGAGTGCACACTGAGTTGTGCAGGTCCATTGAACCCTGAAAGTGTGGTTCTCATTCACGGTCTGCTTCCACCATGTTTCATTTTAATTTTTCAAGATAAACATGGTTTATTCCATATTCACGTCTTGATTATAATGGATTGTTTTATTTTTTGAGAAGTCACACTATTATTGATACATGTGATCTAGCAGAGGTAAATGGCAAACATTAACCATTACATCTCTTAAGTGTTTTTACATACATCTTTATGGCTTTATTGTTTTTAAAAAGTTCCACCAGACCCACAAGCATTGGGTGAGTAACAAAAACGCGAACACCACACAAGGGTTAAAGGCACAGAATAATGAAAGATACAAAAAAATAAGAGAACAATCAATTAAAACGAGTACAAAATAACAATCAATTAGAACAGGCACAAACCGAGACAGAATGGTTTAAAATCTTGGATTCAAAATGTCCCCAGGCTCTTATTTCTTTAACGTATTTTATAGAGTTCCAAGTGATCAGGGCAAATTTAACAATAATAATTCATTTATTTTGTATAGCGCTTTTCAATGACCCAAAGTCGCTGACCATAGGCAAAAAAACAGGGGAAACAGAGAACAATATGAATACACAGGAGTCAGTGGGGGAGACAGTCGGGAAGTGAGTAAGGGACACCGGCGGGGGGGTGGGGGGGGTGGGGGGGGCAGGAGAGGAGAGAACGTAGGGCAGGGGAAAAGGGGGTGGTAGGATGGAGGAGGGTGGTTATGGGTAAGGAAGGTTGAATGCTAGGGAGAACAGGTAGGTTTTGAGTCTGGATTTGAAGGTGGAGAGTGAGGGAGAGTCTCTGATGGTCTGAGGGCGGGTGTTCCAGAGTCGGGGTGCAGCTCGTAAAGACAGTAAAGGCAGATCTTCCAGGCTCAGCAGGAACTGGAGGGGCCTGCAGCGAGAGCCAGTCATTAGACTGCATGTTGTGGTGTGGTCTGCAGGCCCAGTCTAGCATAGATGTGATATAAGATGGCAGTTTTTCAATAAAGGCCTTGTAGGCCCAGATTGTATAAGATAAGATGATCCTTTATTAATCCCCTCTGGGAAATTCAGGTGTCAAAGCAGCATGGGGGGGGGGGGGGGGGGGGATACAGGGTGGGGCGATGAAGAGCTTCACAGTCCTATACATTCCAGTATCTTTATACACTATATAGATACAATATAAAATATAAATACAAATACAATATAAAAAGTACAAAAAACAAGATAGTCCAGTGTAAGATCCTGATCAAACTGGCCAGTATCACGTCTTCGTCTGTTTGGCCCTCCATCCAATTCCTCTGCGTTGTGTCATTTTAATGGTCCTGACGTCTCCGATACTGGCAGATAAGATCCTTATCTCCCCCGTTAGTGCAATCCATAAACCATCCTAATTCTCCACCTCCGTAAGAATTCGACACTTCGACACTGTGAGATACCTTATGAGGAAAAGCGTTGTTTTATTGCTATAAACAGAACCTCATAATCAGATGTTGTCAGATGTTATCAAATTGTATCGTCCTTGAAGAGTCTATTCTAATGATCTTTCGGTGTGTTCGTCTATCTAATGATCTTTCAGTCCAGTCTATTGTCCCTCTGTCTCTCAGTCCAACAGTGGTCAGGCCTGTTCGTTAGCCAAGACCATCCTCGTGGTAGCCGAAGCTACTGATGATGTGGCATTCTCCCCCCCCCCCCCCCCCCTCTGTGATAAGAGGAGAGAGAGAGTCTCTCTTGGTTTCTTCCCTCTTAGTCTCAGCCAGATTTTAGTCTGCCCTCCACCCGGAAACACTGTTCGACTTATAGATGTTCGTCGTCGCAACGACGGCCCCGCCTTCTGGTTGTCATGCGACGTGTTGTCATGACAACTGCGTTAATAACCTTTACACACATCTCACGTTTCATTAAGATGAACCTCTCTCCCTCCTGCCCTGGGAGACAGTACACTCTAATCTCAGATGTTCTTACAAGGAATGTCAACAAACACCCTCGCTGGCAGTGTATTCAATCCCCTGGTCACCGTTCTATCACCGTCTTCCATGCACATTTCGATCACTGTTTTAGCTGTGATCCTCTCCCCCCAATCTATACATCACATACATTGAAAAAGCACCCCCAAATCCTTCATTCCCCCCTTTGATTCTTAATCAACCTTCAGAATCATAAATCATTATTTGGTTTTTCAATTAATTATACCCAAAAATAGACTCATAACAATTAGGGCCCCGCCGTCTGCTGTTTTGCTTTTGTTTTCCATTACCCGCATCACACCCAAACCAGAAAGGATAAACCACGGTCATGGAGGAGAGAGAGAGAGAGAGAGACAGAGAAAAACACAGATTGCAACTTTTCAGACGACACACCTAAAACCCTTCGGCCCCCCTATTAGGTACCCCACGTCCAAATCAGAGCGCTCCCTTCCCTCTCTTACAGTACACCTCCCATCTTGGGCCGGTCTCGTCTTCTAGGGCAAGGGCCCCTTTCAATGACGGCTCCTTTCCTGAGCTGGTCCCCCTCCCAGGGCGCGGTCCCCTAGGCAAAAATGTCTCCCCTGGTCTGCTACTGCTCAGTGTCTCTGGCTGTCCTCTCCACATCTGCTCCTCCACCGCCGCCGTCTCCTCTCTCTCGTCCTGGATGATCTGTGTACCAGGCGTCGGTGCCTGGCCCCTGCGGCTTCCTCCTCCTCCAGTCTGTCTCCTGGTCATCTCCATCGCTGTCGGTGTCATTCCCCCCTTGAAAGCAGAAACACAACACCGGCAGTCGTCTGTACATTCGACTTCCCTTGTTTTGCTATTAGTCTACCACCTTCTCCACACCTATTATCTATCTTACAGGGCGGTTCCCTGTTTGTTGTCTTCCGGCGTGACACTTGCAGTTTCCGATACCCACTCCGCGCAACTCTTCATCCCAGTTTGACCCCCAGCGCGCGCCAGTTCTTCTGGTGACGTGTCTTCTGAAGACCCTGCCTATCTATTAGGTGTGAGAAGGCCCCACTGGAATTCAAACTCCCTCTTTATTCCATAATTAACCCATTCAAATAACTGCACCATCTTTCTGTGCAATTCTTATTTAATCCATTGTATAATTAAACTCTATCTAATATTATTATAATAATAATCCACTCTCTGTGCTCATTAGATTCACTATTGAATCACTCCCCCACTCCGCCCCTATGGGTAATGAAAACTCCCCAGCACTACCCCCCCTCCGCCACTAGGTGGCGACCTACTCCTCCTCGATGGTGTTTTAGTTGACGTGTCACTTCCTGGTTCTTTATCTGTTATCTCCTCGTGGCCCCTTTTTGCGGCCATCTTGTCTCGCTCCTAATGGCTACTCTCTCTCTCAAACAAACGCTGCCCTCCTTTCCAAGGCCTAAAAACACAGCTGTTTTTCCTCTCGTTCCTATCCATTATCAGGGGACGCTTTCTCAGACTAATACTCTTGCCTGATCGGACATAATACACACTGGTACAATCTCCTTTCGACTTTCCTTCTGTTATGAAAACAGTCCCGCCATTAACAATTTTTCGATCTGATTCAAGCGTCCCCCCCCCCTTTCCTCATCTCGCATTTACCCTCCTTAAACCAAAACTGTGCAGCCTGCCTCGTTTGCTTTTCATTCTCTGTAGATAACACCCTCGATTTTCACCATGGCTCTCTGCTCATATTATTACAGCTGGCATTCTCTCTGTGTCGAACTAGAAATGTTTACGTTTACGGATGCACATCTGTTCGTTTTTATTTGGCTTAAAAGATCAAAACAACCGTGTGCACAGTGAACTCACATTTTTGATCGGAGCGCTGTTTCCCCTACAGCGCTGGTTCGCCTCCTGACCGCTCGACTCGCCGCTCTCTCCCAGGGCTGGCCGGCCTTGCTCGATCATGATTCTCCCACACACGATGTCTGTTGTCCACTGTCGTCCCATTATTGAAAAAGTCTTTTTCCGTTGTTCTTATCTCTCGGCAACCAGTCTTTTTCCGTTGTTCTTATCTCTCGGCAACCAACTGCTCCCGTTGTTTTAATCTCTTGCAAATCCGGCTGTCATCGGCACCAACTGTAAGATCCTGATCAAACTGGCCAGTATCACGTCTGTTTTGCCCTCCATCCAATTCCTCTGCGTTGTGTCATTTTAATGGTCCTGACGTCTCCGATACTGGCAGATAAGATCCTTATCTCCCCCGTTAGTGCAATCCATAAACCATCCTAATTCTCCACCTCCATAAGAATTCGACACTTCGACACTGTGAGATACCTTATGAGGAAAAGCGTTGTTTTATTGCTATAAACAGAACCTCATAATCAGATGTTGTCAGATGTTATCAAATTGTATCGTCCTTGAAGAGTCTATTCTAATGATCTTTCGGTGTGTTCGTCTATCTAATGATCTTTCAGTCCAGTCTATTGTCCCTCTGTCTCTCAGTCCAACAGTGGTCAGGCCTGTTCGTTAGCCAAGACCATCCTCGTGGTAGCCGAAGCTACTGATGATGTGGCATTCTCCCCCCCCCCCCCCTCTGTGATAAGAGGAGAGAGAGAGTCTCTCCTGGTTTCTTCCCTCTTAGTCTCAGCCAGATTTTAGTCTGCCCTCCACCCGGAAACACCGTTCGACTTATAGATGTTCGTCGTCGCAACGACGGCCCCGCCTTCTGGTTGTCATGCGACGTGTTGTCATGACAACTGCGTTAATAACCTTTACACACATCTCACGTTTCATTAAGATGAACCTCTCTCCCTCCTGCCCTGGGAGACAGTACACTCTAATCTCAGATGTTCTTACAAGGAATGTCAACAAACACCCTCGCTGGCAGTGTATTCAATCCCCTGGTCACCGTTCTA
Organism: Notolepis coatsorum; assembly: GCF_963971535.1. Lineage (NCBI taxonomy): Eukaryota > Metazoa > Chordata > Actinopteri > Aulopiformes > Paralepididae > Notolepis > Notolepis coatsorum. The sequence continues at coordinate 88,527,595 of NC_140175.1, forward strand.
TCACCGTCTTCCATGCACATTTCGATCACCGTTTTAGCTGTGATCCTCTCCCCCCAATCTATACATCACATACATTGAAAAAGCACCCCAAATCCTTCACCAGTGAGTGAACGTGGATGAACTCGAGTTCTCACGTCCCGAGTTCTGACAATGATAGTGATAGTTCTCCTGACCGCAGAGCCGGCCGTCTGAGCCCTTGGTTGTAGAGCCTGAAGGCTGCCGGTATAAAGGACCGGCCCAGGCGGTTTGTGGTGTGTCGGGGGGGGGGTGAGTCTTTGGTATACATTCTGATGTTTCATTCTTGTGAAGTAATTATCTCAGTCTAAAGCATTCCTCCATTTATTGATCAAGTGAATTAGCCTGACGATATATATTTTTTCTTTTGTGTAAAAATTCACCATTCTATCTGAGCTTGACTTTGTTTAGGGGTCAGAGACCAAAGATTTTGAGACTAAGGACAGCGAGGTCTGCATCTAACGTTGTTTGTGTTTGTGTTTGATGTGACCTGGCAGGTAAACTGGGCCATGGGGACACCAACCGCGTGTACCGTCCCAAGGTGATAGAGGCGCTGCACGGATTTATCATCCGAAAAGTATGTGCTGGCAGCCAGTCGTCTCTGGCCCTCACTTCTGCTGGACAGGTCAGACTCACACAGACGCACATAGGCTCACTTCTCATGTGTGTACGCATGTTCATTTAAAGGTGCACGCCGTAAGATTTTCTACAATTACGCTGCATAAGTGTCATTGTTGAGCCTACGTGGTCCTCATTGTCGGCCCGTCAGAGTGAGAACCATGCTCGACCGTTAAATAATGCGCTTATTCTATATAATTATATGTGGTTAAGACTTGAGTCTACATGGTCCCCATTCCAAATGATCAACAATCTTACGGAGTGCATCGTTTAATATTCTTAATGTATGTTGTGACTGCACCATGTGCTCGTCTCCAGGTGTTTGCGTGGGGCTATGGTTGATGTTGTAGTGCTCGTCTCTCCAGGTGTTTGCGTGGGGCTGTGGTTGATGTTGTAGTGCTTGTCTCTCCAGGTGTTTGCGTGGGGCTGTGGTTGATGTTGTAGTGCTCGTCTCCAGGTGTTTGCGTGGGGCTGTGGTTGATGTTGTAGTGCTTGTCTCCAGGTGTTTGCGTGGGGCTGTGGTTGATGTTGTAGTGCTCGTCTCCAGGTGTTTGCGTGGGGCTGTGGTTGATGTTGTAGTGCTCGTCTCCAGGTGTTTGTGTGGGGCTGTGGTTGATGTTGTAGTGCTCGTCTCCAGGTGTTTGCGTGGGGCTGTGGTTGATGTTGTAGTGCTCGTCTCCAGGTGTTTGCGTGGGGCTGTGGTTGATGTTGTAGTGCTCGTCTCCAGGTGTTTGCGTGGGGCTGTGGTTGATGTTGTAGTGCTCGTCTCCAGGTGTTTGCGTGGGGCTGTGGTTGATGTTGTAGTGCTCGTCTCTCCAGGTGTTTGTGTGGGGCTGTGGTTGATGTTGTAGTGCTTGTCTCTCCAGGTGTTTGTGTGGGGCTGTGGTTGATGTTGTAGTGCTTGTCTCCAGGTGTTTGCGTGGGGCTGTGGTTGATGTTGTAGTGCTTGTCTCTCCAGGTGTTTGCGTGGGGCTGTGGTTGATGTTGTAGTGCTTGTCTCTCCAGGTGTTTGCGTGGGGCTGTGGTTGATGTTGTAGTGCTTGTCTCTCCAGGTGTTTGTGTGGGGCTGTGGTTGATGTTGTAGTGCTTGTCTCTCCAGGTGTTTGTGTGGGGCTGTGGTTGATGTTGTAGTGCTTGTCTCTCCAGGTGTTTGCCTGGGGCTGTGGTTGATGTTGTAGTGCTTGTCTCTCCAGGTGTTTGCCTGGGGCTGTGGCTCCTGTCTGGGCTGTGGCTCCTCGGAGACCACCTCTCTGAGGCCCCGCTTCATAGAGGAGCTGAGTGTCACCAAGATCATCGACATCTCCTGTGGAGACAGCCACTGTCTGGCCCTGTCCCACGGTAAGAGACCACCAGCCTGGCATCCGTTTAATGGCCTGCATCTAGCCAGGCCCCCCAGGATTTTGAGATTAATTATGATTGTAATTTTAACGCAAATTCAACCAAATGTTCACCATTTCCTGCTGTTTTACAACAACGACACATAGATGCAAATGCATTCTCGCATAGAGTGGACTGGTCTTAGACAAAGTGCCATTGCTGTGAGCCACCACTAAGGGCAGAATAACTAAGTGTGAGTTACTGCATGAATGAATGCATGCGTGAGTGAGTGAGTTAGTGACATTGCAGTCAGTTAAAAAAAAAACGAAGTCACAGCACAGACAATTGCATGCAAAAGCTGCAGCAAAATCAAGCATTTTAGGTTGCAATAATCACATAAAGAACCTCTTGCAAAATCCTGTTAGTACTGTCTAGCAGGACGAGAAGAACAAGATGTTTTATAATGAGCCATTTTCAGACGTTAGAAAAAACGACACATGACAATTGTGACCTCGGGTTCACGTTCCTCTTTATTCCCCTCCTCAGAGAATGAAGTGTACGCCTGGGGGAACAACGCCATGGGCCAGTGTGGGCAGGGCCACACCTCTACCCCCGTCACCAAACCCAAGAAGGTGATTGGCCTAGAGGGCGTGTCCATCCAACAGATCACAGCCGGCACCTCCCACAGCCTGGCCTGGACGGCGGTCCCTACAGACAGGTGAGGAAGACGAGCTGCAGCTCGCTGTGTGTCCTCATTTACCTCGTCTTCATCATGGACTTTTACCCACAAAACATAAATAAAGTACTAATCCACCACAGGAAAAAAGGTACATAATGTACATTATCTTATAGCCACAAGTAATATATTTATGTTTTGTATATGGGCAAAAGTCCGCAAACACCGCAACCGGGATTCGAGTGGAGGGTGAGTGCTCTCACCACTAGACTAAGACACCCACCTTAACACATTGGGTGCCAACGACGAGAAATCTCGTTGTTGGCCTCCATGCGTTGAGTGCCAATGACGAGAAATCTCGTTATTTAATCGTTATTTATTTTATTAGCGATATCCATTCATTTTTCATCCATCCAGCCTCACGTTATCATTGGGACTGGCTCTGAGCTCGGAAAGGGCAAATACCGCCCCCTATCGTCTCCCGGATGGTATTGCACCCATTGGATTGGAATCAATGGAAATGCATGAGAAAAAAAAACTCCGGATTCCACATTTTACTTCTGAGCCATGTAACCTGAGACTATTGCATTCATTGAGGCAACCGAAAGCAGCGTGGATTATCTGTTTCGAGGTCTAACGTTGGATCAATAAACGCGATCGATATTTGGAATGGCGATCAGGAATTGGATGAATCTTTTTGCAGAACATCTGATGTGATGTAATGACTTTATTTTACCAGTCTTGGTGTAATCGGATGTTTTTTTTCACATATTTCACAACATGTGTGCGTGTATGACGTTAGCACTGACCAGGTCATGGATAATTAATTTTTCAGCCCGCTTCTCTAGCGTGCATAAGTACACATATACTATCGATAATCTAGCGTTTATTTGAAAACGATTCATAAATAGGCCGAAAAATGACAATGTGTTTTGTGTATTCCAGTAAATGGCTATTTTCGCGGATTTTTCTGGAATCACTAGAAATCTTCAAAACTATACTCGTATTCAAAACGGTATAAAACGGAAATGTACTGATGAAAAAACAATCCGTTTCGTACATGTTGACTGCAAGCAAGTCATTGATAAGCGACGGGCGTATTAGACAAATTTTTATAATTTAAGATATACTGTAGTTTATGTGTTCGCAAATGTGCTCGCCCTCTCATTGACTAGAGTGGTGGCATCCAAGCGATAAATAGCGCACCCCCTGCTGGCACCCAATGTGTTAATACAAACACAGCAATAATATGATGATGGTTAGAGTTAAGGTTATGGTTCAATGGTTATGGTTAGTTTAAGGTAACGGTGGGGTTAGGGTTAAGGTTAATTTAAGGTAACAGTGTGGTTAAGGTTAGGGTACTGTGTCTCAGTAGTGTTGATATAAAAGCACTTGCCTCCCATGTGAGCGCCCCATGCAGAGGAACTCTTCTGAAAAAGATTTTTTTTTATTTATTACACACACATGTACACATTGTAAATTTCCGATACAATACATGAATATATTACTTATTGCTATAACATAATGTAGATCGGGCTGCTTTTCCTGTGTCTCTGCAAACTGACTCCTCTTGAGATCACTCTGGACTCTTGTTGTATATCTATATCGTGGATAATGGAAAAACATCCATACCTTTGCATGGCTTCTACTACTATATATAATATAGTATATGTTCAGATTTGAATTATTTATTGCCTATATTTATTGTAACGTGTAATATAACTAATAGGGCATACAGACCCTCATCTGCAATTATATTGTTTACACTGTTTCTTTTTCTCATATTTCTATTTCTATATTCAGATACAATTTTATTGCCTGGGGCGGCGGGGTAGTGCAGCGGACTAAGCGTCTGTCTACCACCACAGAGACAGTGGGATCGAATCCAGCTGTGGTGCTTCCGGGTTGGCCGACCGTCCATACTAACACAATTGGCAGTGTTAGCGGGTGGGAAACCCGGCGAGGGTGGGTCCTGGTCGTTGTAAACAGCGACTCCTACAGTTCGGTCGGGGCGCCGCCTGCACAGCAAGGGAAGGATCTAGGAGAGGTAGTGTGACCTTCCACACATTACACTCTCCCAGTGAGAGTCCGCGCTGCCAGTTGAAAAAAAGCGGTGGGCTGGCTACACATGTGTCGGAGGAAGCATGTGATAGTCTCCGCCCTCCCGGACCGACGGTAGGGGGTAGAGTGCGCAACGACCAGGAAGGGGATTGGGAATTGGCATAACGACTAACGTTGGGATGGGAGGAAAATCGGAAAAAAGGAGGAAAAAGATAATAATAAAATAAAATTAAAATTGTATTGCCTATATATTTATGTCTTTCTTATCTTATCTTATCTGACTGATCAATGATGATGTTCTGTGTGTCATACGTGTTGTTTGAATAACTGTCTTTGCTGTGATGTTAGACAACTGGTGGCGTGGCACAGGCCCTTCTGCGTGGACCTGGAGGAGAGCACGTTCGCCTACCTGCGCAACTTCCTCGAGCGCTACTGTGACGGCATAGGAGACGACACGCCCCCAGCCCCCTTCCCCTCTAAGAGGTAACGTGATTGGCTTGCCCCAGCCCCCTTCCCCTCTAAGAGGTAACGTGATTGGCTTGCCCCAGCCCCCTTCCCCTCTAAGAGGTAACATTATTGGCCACGGCCCCAGCCCCCTTCCCCTCTTAACACATCCTGCGCCAAAAACGAGTTTACTCGTTTCCTTTATTCGCTATTGGCATTCATAATTCATCCAGGAAGGCTCCGGGAGCCAGCTGGACTCTGTCTGATATTCCATGCCTCAATACCGCCGCTTGGTGGATTTCGGGCGAGTTGCACTCCACTCTAAACCGGATGTGGCGCTCTGTGCATCGGAGAAAAAGCTCCGGCAGTGCTATCTTGTTACGTGGATCCAGACAAACGTTTAGAATGCATTGGATCGCTTTTGAGACGCAAGAATCAACATGCTTTCGGCGTTTATTGCGTCGTACAAACGGAAAATGGATCTAGCAGATCGAAATCAAATAATTGGAATTTTTTTTCTCCAGACTCATCGGCCACAGGTAAAGAGGAATCTAACGTTAATTCCAGCTCGATTGTGCATTTATTTCATTGCAATCCATCCGATCAACGTATGATGTCGTACTAAAGAAAGCCGTTATTGACAATCAAGGAATCATAAACGACCCCATGATGGAGCATAATGTATAGCGATCATATGCATTTGAATTTTTTAATATAGCGTGCATAGGAACGAAGCGCCAATAGATTAATATGTAATATGCGTCGGGGCCTATAACTCCCGTTCTAGGAATTACTACTCTACACTCTAAAAACATGCTTATATTCACGACGGTACTAACACGACAATGTATGAATGGAAAAATATAACATTCCCACATCCGGAACGATAGATACCCGATGTTGAATGGGCCATAGTAATGTCGATATAGCTATAATATTTAAAAAGTTATAGCCCTGCAAAGAAGGTGAGCGACTCCATAGGGTTACAGCACTGGCAGAGAGTGGTATAAGATGGGCAAACTGCGTGGCAGACAATGTGTTAAGAGGTAACGTTATTGGACACGCCCCCAGCCCCCTTTCCTTCTAAGAGGTAACGTCATTGGCTCTCCACGGCAGTCAGTGATACTGGTGCTACTCTGTGTTCAGGCTCCACGAGGACATTACTTGCCCACCACCCCCACCAGTGTATGCTTTAAAGGAACACACCAACTTTGGGGGAAATTAGCTTATTGTTATCCAGTTTAAAAAAAAAAAAAAAGGCTTTTGAGGTGATGAAATCACTGCACCCAGGCAGCAGTGGTTCGCAGTGTTGGGCAAGTTACTTTTAAAAAGTAACTAGTTACAGTTACGAGTTACTTCTTCCAAAAAGTTACAAAATTACTTACTCAGTTACAAATTATAAAAGTAACTATTGCGTTACTTTCAAGTAATTTTTTTTACATAAACAACATACACAAATCTAAACAATTTTAATGTTGCTGTGGGACAAAGTGAGACTAGCCTCCAATCAAATGCCATGTATGTAGATATTATAATTACTATGTTTATATAGTGGATCATACAAATACAAATACAATAGATGTTTTGGAACTTTTTATATGAAATACCCCTCAACAGGCCACAACTGGGCAACATTAAATTATGCTTGTTACTATACCAAAAATAAATAACAAATATATACTAATTGATTGAACATTTTAATAACAGATTGCAGAATGGGTACAGTACAGTACAGCTCAATACACACAATTGTTAAGGGGATGCAGATCAGAGAAAGACTTTCGTCTTGTTTACATCAGGGTCCCCCATTTTCAATTCATGACATTTATGACATACACAACATACAGATATAATAATCTAATCATCTAAACAAATCTAATCATGACATTTAAGACATGCATGACATACAGATATATATATATATATCTCTGAGCACCTGTCCTGAAGACTGTGCTATTAAACCAGGAAGTGCAGCACTATGTCAGCAGAATAGAGCCTCCACTACTGCACTGCAGTGCCCTGCGCTGCAACACACAACTAACAAAAGAGTGAACAAAAAACGCTCATTGACTGCTCGCTTGTGTTGTTCGTTGCATTCGTTTTGTATTATTTGGGCTCGCCAAACCAACTATCAAAACGTACACATACCGCGGTCTCACGTTGACTGAACTGTCGCTGTGTGTCAGACCCTGGATGCTTTCAAACACCCGCCCACCTCTACCTTTGATTGGCTTACCATGACATTTTACTCAACCTCAGCCAATCGCGCGCTGCCCACTTTAACCAGGAAGAACAGTATGCCTCTCGGCACAGAGATCTGTCTGATGAAAAAAACAGCTTCAATCATAGTAACGCGCCGCATTTTTTGGCAGTAACGGTAACGGCGTTATTAAGATTGGAAGTGTAATCCGTTAGATTACTCGTTACTGAAAAAACTAACGCCGTTACTTATAATGCCGTTATTCCCATCACTGGTGGTTCGGCAAAAAAACTAATTCTGAGTATATATCTGCTTAGAAAACAAAAATGTCTAGTTATTTTTTTAATAATTTCTCCACATGGTAAATACACAGGTCACAACATGTTTACAGGAACGTTTTGGAGTGTATTCCGTGACTGTTGGGAACTAGGCTACACTGGCACACCTACTTCCAGTGAATGACGCTAAGCTAGGCTAATGGTGCGGCTTTTCCCTAAGCCTAATGCATGCACAGAGAAGAAAAGGGTTAGTATCTGCTTGTCTAATTCCAGGGTAGATGGCAAATAAGCTAATTTCCCAAAAAAGTTGGCGTGTTCCTTTAAAAGATTATAAATTGAAATAAAACCCATTTAGTTAATTTTCACATATCAGTGCCCACATTAAAATAAAATCTGCTAATTTGTAAAATACTATGCGTGTTATCAAGCGTGTAAGTCAGTCAACATTATAAACTAAATGTGTCTGCACACAGACAGCAGCTATTTTTGGTTTCACTTTCAGACGGTATTACTGTCCGTCAATTTATTTTTAAATTAGAACATAACGTCAACTCTGTCTGTCCAACAAATGGATACTAGTCATTGAAAATGAATTAAACACAGATGTAGATGGACAGACAAAGTGAATCAATGTAGCCACATAACTTTAAAGATCAAAGTAAGTGCTCTATAGATATTGATTTAGTAAAATGTCCTGTGTCATCGCCGGTAACGCCGGTGTTGTCATGAGTTTATTAGTCATGGGAAATTCCACGTCACCGCGGCAACCCAACCGGCTTTAGACTATTTTCCTTATTCACGTTTTTTAAATATAATTATTAAATATTTAAATAATGAATGATCAGAAACAATATTGTGCTGGTATAAATATCGTGGTATGATAATTACTAGGACAAAAGTAAACAGATCCAGTGTCGTTGTTTTCTTGCTTTGCCATAAATGCATCAAGCCTACCAATTAATTCCCCTATTATTTCATAAAAAAACTACTTTAGTGGTTATAAAAAAACTGCATTTTGAGTCAGATACATTTTAGTTTGTAATTAGGATATTGTGTTTTTTTCAGTTTTTTTTTTATTATTAACTCATTCAGCGCTAGGGGTCGTTGTTTACCTTCTGGGTAGAATGCTATCGCTTTGTTCAATGGGGAGAAAGCCAAACTTGCGAGTGCTAAAACTATATGAAATATTATAGCTATGGATCTAATACCCCCGTCGATTGTCAGTGAGTTTCTTCCAGTCAACATGCACTTTTTCATACATACATTTCCGTTTTATACCGTGATGAATATGAGTATATTTCCAGAGCGTTCTGTCTAATCTCAAGAAACTCGAGCAAACCGCGCTTCAATGTATTTCCTTAGAAATCGTGCCATTTGTCGCTTGATTTATGAATCGCCCAGAAAACAAACTACATAGTTTCAAATGGAGTGCAATAGTGGCCGAAGGCGTTAGATGGCGGTATTGACCGTCTGCCAGCTCAGACACATTCAGAACAGTATGCACAGGCTGCCCCGATGAATTATGAATGGCAATAGCGAATAAAAGAAATAACGATTAAAACCCGACTTTTCTCGTGATTGGCGCTCAAGCGGTTAACCTGACTTTTCTTGTGAATGGCGCCCAATGAGTTAACAGGTTCAGCGCCAGAGGTCGCTGTGGGCGTATGGCCGTGTGTACCAGCGCTTTGTTCAATGGGGATAAATGCTGGTGTTTGCAGTGCTAAAACTATATAAAATATTATAGCTATGGATCTAATAACATAGTTGATTGTCATTGAGTTTCTTCCGGTCAAGATGCAAAAAACAGAGAATTTTTTCATCCATACATTTCCGTTTTATACCGTGGTGAATATGAGTATAGTTTTAGAGTGATTCTGTGTAATCCCAGGAACCGCCGCCAAACAGCGTTTTACTGCATTTCATTATAAATCGTGCCATTCCTCGCCTGGATCAATAATCAATCTGAAATCAACTCTAGATTATCGGTATTATGTTTCATCATGCATGCATGAAAGGGTGGGGGGGAGGTAGTTTTTCTATGCTTCGATCGCCACCAACAGAATACGCTACACAGTACAAAACGGACACACCCTCCGATCGCAATAGCGGCCGCAAGGCGTTAGGTGGCGCTATTGGATGTTTGCGATCTCAGACCCATTCGCAATGATAACATCAGGCTGGATGGATGAATTATGAATGGATATAGCGAATAAAATAAATAACGATGAAACCCTGGCGCCCAACGTTCGGCGAGGTAACCCGACTTATGTCGGGTCTGGCGTCCAATGTGTTAAGGTTGAGGTTTTTACATTCCCGTGAAGGCGTACCACAGGGCCTTGGACTTCCTGCGTCAGGGAGTTTTGAATAAAGGGGAATTAATTACTGACGCTTTTCAGGAATTTTCTGTCTGGTGTTCTTTTTATGATGTGAGGTTATCGTTATGTCTCTTCCACTCTTGTCTGTACCCGTATTCTGTGAGAATCTGGCTCCAGTTCTGCTGCCAGGCAGGGGTGCTAGACTAGAGCAGGGGTTCCCAAACTTTTCAGGCCGCGACCCCCAAATAACGGTGTCAGAGAGCCGCGACCCCCACTATTATAGGAGGTAAAAAAAGAATTATATATATATTTTTTTATTTTATAAATGGAAATGTATGGTTGAAACATGCAAACGTTCAAACACACACACCCTAATAAGCATTGGAGGCTTTTAACCAGGGCCGGAATCATTCAGGCCAGGAAATATAGTGCAAAATATAGCCCCCGATCAGGCCACTTTTTAAGCAGGGGGTCTGGGGGTCCCCCACCAGGATTTTTTTTGTTACAAAGACTTCATTTCCTGCATTCTGGTGCAGGTTTTTTTGTTTTGTACCCTTTAAATGCCAGTGTTTGTTTAACAAATTATTGTTAAACAGGCTAGCATATGTATGATTAGCAACAACACTGATTTTGATGGATTTTTTGTTTTTTTGTAATGTCAGATTGAAAAAAATGCTATCTTTTATTCAACTTCAGCCCTGATCATAACACCACATATTCATTTTATAATTCTAACCCTTTAAATGCCAGTGTGTATGATGGCATATATTTGCAATATATCAAATGCAAAGCAGATTTTTCTGGGGGGGATTATTACAGGCTAGCATGTGTCAATGATTAGCAACAACAGTTTTTTGTAAGGGTCCCGCCTCCACCAATCACATGCGGCTCCCTTTGTGTGTGTGTGAGAGCAAGAGAGAGAGAGAGAGAGAGAGAGAGATAGTTCAGTTCTCCAACTTGTGTGAGTTGCAGTGATCTCCTGGTTGTTCCCCACCTAGGTTATCTAACTATTGCGCTGCTGCAACTAGAAACACTGGCCTGGCCTGCTTCTAAGTTCAGTGGCCTGACTGCATACAATTTTTCTTTTTCTTTTTTTAAATCTTTTTTTTTAATCACCCGCGGCGGCTCGCGACCCCCACTTTGGGAACCCCTGGACTAGAGGACACTCTCTCTACCCCCGCCCCCCCCATCTACCTCCTCTCATCCTCCTCTCTCTCTGTTCTCCAGGGAGCACCTCCAGTTTGTCCTCTTCTCATCCTCCTCTCTCTCTGTTCTCCAGGGAGCACCACCAGTTTGTCCTCCTCTCATCCTCCTCTCATCCTCCCCTCTCTGTTCTCCAGGGAGCACCACCAGTTTGTCCTCCTCTCATCCTCCTCTCATCCTCCCCTCTCTCTGTTCTCCAGGGAGCACCACCAGTTTGTCCTCCTCTCATCCCCCTCTCTCTGTTCTCCAGGGAGCACCACCAGTTTGTCCTCCTCTCATCCTCCTCTCTCTCTCTGTTCTCCAGGGAGCACCTCCAGTTTGTCCTCCTCTCATCCTCCCCTCTCTCTGTTCTCCAGGGAGCACCTCCAGTTTGTCCTCCTCTCATCCTCCTCTCTCTGTTCTCCAGGGAGCACCTCCAGTTTGTCCTCCTCTCATCCTCCCCTCTCTCTGTTCTCCAGGGAGCACCTCCAGTTTGTCCTCCTCTCATCCTCCTCTCTCTGTTCTCCAGGGAGCACCTCCAGTTTGTCCTCCTCTCATCCTCCTCTCTCTGTTCTCCAGGGAGCACCTCCAGTTTGTCCTCCTCTCATCCTCCTCTCATCCTCCTCTCTCTGTTCTCCAGGGAGCACCTCCAGTTTGTCCTCCTCTCATCCTCCCCTCTCTGTTCTCCAGGGAGCACCACCAGTTTGTCCTCCTCTCATCCTCCTCTCTCTGTTCTCCAGGGAGCACCTCCAGTTTGTCCTCCTCTCAGCCTCCCCTCTCTCTGTTCTCCAGGGAGCACCTCCAGTTTGTCCTCCTCTCATCCTCCCCTCTCTCTGTTCTCCAGGGAGCACCTCCAGTTTGTCCTCCTCTCATCCTCCCCTCTCTCTGTTCTTCAGGGAGCATCACCAGTTTGTCCTCCTCTCATCCTCCTCTCATCCTCCTCTCTCTCTCTGTTCTTCAGGGAGCATCACCAGTTTGTCCTCCTCTCATCCTCCTCTCATCCTCCTCTCTCTCTCTGTTCTTCAGGGAGCATCACCAGTTTGTCCTGCTGTGTATGAAGCTGCTCTCCATCCACCTGTCCCTGGCCCATGCGGGGGGTACCGGTGCCACGGTCCTGGGAGCCCAGGGCAGGCCCCTCCGGAACCTCCTGTTCAGACTCATCGACTCCAACGTACCAGACTCCATACAACAGGTACCGTCCATTAAGCAGTCAGTGTGACTATGACTGATACCGGTCACTTAATAATGATAATGGTAAATGGATAATGAGGATAGTGAGTTTGACTTGGCTGTAGTCAAATACAGAGTGCTAGCTTAGTTACAATGCGCTGTAAACGTCATTCTAGAAAGCATTTCATTGGATGCTATACACCCATATGTGCAGGATGATTCGTCAACATTGTTTTGATTGTTTTCCAGGAAATAACAAACTCTAAAATACCATTTATAAGAATATATTTTTGTCATTGTTGGGACAGACTTGCGTATAGGTGACAATCGGGCGCAAGACATTTGTGATCAAATAACTTAAAACATCTATTTTAATTTCATGGGGCCTTTAAAAGGTGATGGTGTCCTTCGGTCGCATTCAGTCCAAGCATTAGGGTGCCGCGTGCCAGCAAGGGGTTATATGGCAACGTGTTAACCATGGTTCTATCTCACAGCGGGACCCTTCTACAACTTACACTTGTTCACAGGGTTCGCACAAGTTCCTTGAAGTGCTTAACTTGATAAAAAAAGGAAAAAAAGTCAAGGCCTGGAATTCCTTGAAAACAGCAAAAAAAAATTATTAACAAGGTGCTTATTGCTTAAAAAGTCATTGACATTCAAATCAACCATTCGCATTGAAAGTTTTGTTCATCCATAATAAAATAGTTCTGAATCAAGATATGTAAATTTTTTTATCTAAAGTGTACCGGTAACTAATTGTCAGAAATTGGTTTTAAGCCATAAATATTGGATCCATTTTTTTTTCTATAAGAAAACTCCATTTAAAAGTGAATTGTATCCATTTAAATTACCTTTTTAAAATGAAAAACAGTACTTTGAAAAGTACTTGAAAGTCCTTGAATTTCATTTAGCAATGTCTGTGGGAACCCTGATAAAACCATGGTGTGTGTGTGTGTGTGTGTGTGTGTGTGTGTGTGTGTGTGTGTGTGTGTGTGTGTGTGTGTGTGTGTGTGTGTGTGTGTGTGTGTGTGTGTGTGTGTGTGTGTGTGTGTGTGTGTGTGTGTGTGTGTGTGTGTGTGTGTGTGTGTGTGTGTGTGTGTGTGTGTGTGTGTGTGTGTGTGTGTGTGCGTGTTTCTTCAGGCGGTGATGAGCACTCTGTCCATCGGAGCGTCCTTGTTACTGCCTCCTCTCAGGGAGAGAACCGAGCTGCTCCACTCCCTCCTCCCCCAGGGACCCGAGAGCTGGGAGAGCCTCTCTAAGGGACAGGTACGCAATGGCGGGGCACACAAACGCACTGGCGGGGCACACAAACGCACTGGCGGGGCACACGAACGCACTGGCGGGGCACACGAACGCACTGGCGGGGCACACGAACGCACTGGCGGGGCACACAAACGCACTGGCGGGGCACACGACAGAAGACAAGGACACGTTGTTTTCTCAGTCTGTTTGAAATGCAAAAAGTGGTCATTCCACTCGAGCTACGTAGAATAACGTTTTGCAGTCAAGTGCCGCTTACAATGTTGTACAAAACCGTTTTGGTGAATCTATGAGAACGTGTTTTGGTGTCTTACAGTACCAGGTTACCATTTCAACCACTAAGACAATGAGGTTACCTTCATTGACAGTGACGACAAGCTTACAAAACACAGTTCATCAGCAATATACTGTAGACACAATTAATAAGAATAAACAATAAAGAATCAGCTAAGACAAGTCGACACACAGTGGTTGGAGATCATACTTTTAAATGCAGCAAAAGAAGGAAGAACCTTCAGCTTCAGAGTCAGCTTGAGGGAATTCCAGGTGTTGGAAGCATCCAAGAAAAAAGCAGTTTTTCCTAGTTCAGAGCAAACTGGAGGAACCCTAAGAACCAACCAGTCATTTCAACGTGTAGAATAGGTTCCACGATTCCAACAGTGATGTGATGTAAGAGGGAGGTTTACCAATAAGGGCTAAAAATAAACAAATACCAAGGATAGTTACGCCTTTCAACCAGAGAAGGCCATCCAACCTTTTTATAAAGAACACAGTGGTGGATATCATAGCTGTCACCAGTGATGAATCTGAGGGCAGAATGATGGACCAGAGTCCAGTGGTTTAAGAGGTGAAGCCGCAGCCTATAAGTCACATCATCATAGTCCAACATTTATAAGAAAACAGCTTCAACAATCCTCTTTCTACTCATCACGGGAAAGCTGTAGCATTAAGGAATAAATTAGACCACTTATCCAATGGAGTAACGGCGGTGAGAGGAAGGGAACACTGCAGTCCTGCTCAGAGAGCCCTGTGTGTTCCTCTCCCCAGCGACTGCAGCTAGACATGGTGCTGAACAGCCTCCAGGAGCAGAGCCACGTGGCCTCCCTGCTGGGCTACAGCTGTCCCGGGGAGCTGACTGCCACGGGGCTCCCCCTGGCCCCCACCACCCCCGACCGGCCGCCCTCCTCCTCGTCCAGCCCCCCCGCCGTGTGTGACCAGCTCCACCTGGCTGAGGTGCTGCTCAAGACCCTGCTGCTCAGCATCGGCTTCTACACGGTAGGACCAGCTGTGTGTGTGTGTGTGTGTGTGTGTGTGTGTGTGTGTGTGTGTGTGTGTGTGTGTGTGTGTGTGTGTGTGTGTGTGTGTGTGTGTGTGTGTGTGTGTGTGTGTGTGTGTGTGTGTGTGTGTGTGTGTGTGTGTGTGTGTGTGTGTGTGTGTGTGTGTGTGTGTGTGTGTGTGTGTGTGTGTGTGTGTGTGTGTGTGTGTGTGTGTGTGTGTGTGTGATGAAGTTGGTGGTAGTGATGATGGGTTTCACATGACGAGCAGTCGACTGAAGATTGTTGTTTTGATGGAATAACAGCTTCTTCTTTCCTGGGACACATTTTAATACGAACAATTTTGGTCCTCTGTCTCACTTTGTTTTCTGTTGGAGTGTAAAAAATGGCTCATGAACTCTTGTGTGTAACATATACACTTAGAATATACCCTTCTCGTTAGCTGAATCCAGTGTCTCATCAAGACCCCATTCTGTGTGTGTGTGTGTGTGTGTGTGTGTGTGTGTGTGTGTATATGCAGGAGAGGGCGTTCGGTGAGCTGGAGAAGAACAGTGACAAGCAGCAGTCCAGCCAGAGCCAGAGGCAGACAGACCCTCCTTCTCACTTCCACCACCTGCTGTCTGCTCTTCACAAGCACCTCCTGGCCCACTGTTACATCTATACCAGCCCAGAGGTAACATTATACCTACTGATCCACTGTTACATCTATACCAGTCCAGAGGTAACATTATACCTACTGCTCCACTGTTACATCTATACCAGTCCAGAAGTAACATTATACCTCCTGATCCACTGTTACATCTATACCAGTCCAGAGGTAACATTATACCTACTGATCCACTGTTACATCTATACCAGTCCAGAGGTAACATTATACCTCCTGATCCACTGTTACATCTATACCAGTCCAGAGGTAACATTATACCTCCTGATCCACTGTTACATCTATACCAGTCCAGAGGTAACATTATACCTACTGCTCCACTGTTACATCTATACCAGTCCAGAGGTAACATTATACCTACTGCTCCACTGTTACATCTATACCAGTCCAGAGGTAACATTATACCTCCTGCTCCACTGTTACATCTATACCAGTCCAGAGGTAACATTATACCTCCTGATCCACTGTTACATCTATACCAGTCCAGAGGTAACATTATACCTCCTGATCCACTGTTACATCTATACCAGTCCAGAGGTAACATTATACCTACTGCTCCACTGTTACATCTATACCAGTCCAGAGGTAACATTATACCTACTGCTCCACTGTTACATCTATACCAGTCCAGAGGTAACATTATACCTCCTGATCCACTGTTACATCTATACCAGTCCAGAGGTAACATTATACCTACTGCTCCACTGTTACATCTATACCAGTCCAGAGGTAACATTATACCTACTGCTCCACTGTTACATCTATACCAGTCCAGAGGTAACATTATACCTCCTGATCCACTGTTACATCTATACCAGTCCAGAGGTAACATTATACCTCCTGATCCACTGTTACATCTATACCAGTCCAGAGGTAACATTATACCTACTGCTCCACTGTTACATCTATACCAGTCCAGAGGTAACATTATACCTCCTGCTCCACTGTTACATCTATACCAGTCCAGAGGTAACATTATACCTACTGCTCCACTGTTACATCTATACCAGTCCAGAGGTAACATTATACCTACTGCTCCACTGTTACATCTATACCAGTCCAGAGGTAACATTATACCTACTGCTCCACTGTTACATCTATACCAGTCCAGAGGTAACATTATACCTACTGCTCCACTGTTACATCTATACCAGTCCAGAGGTAACATTATAACTACTGCTCCACTGTTGGCATCTCCGGAATCCCCCTCACCTTGCTCCAATCATACCTCTCACACAGGCACCAATTCATCTCTATCAACAACTGCAAATCCCCCACTGCCCCCATCACTCATGGTGTCCCCCAAGGCTCAGTACTTGGTCCCCTGCTCTTCATCCTCTACATCCTTCCACTTGGTCTGATTCTCCGCCAACATGGCCTGCGTTTCCACTGTTATGCAGACGACACTCAGCTCTACCTCTCCACCAAGACTATCACTCCAGCCACTCTCCACCCTCAGCACCTGCCTCACAGACATCAAAACATGGATGCAAAATAACTTTCTTAAACTAAACTGCAATAAATCAGAAATCATCATTATCGGTCCAAAATCCCTCACCAGCCACACCCAGGATTTCACCCTAAATATTGATGGTACCATTGTCACCACCTCCACTCACGTCCGTAACCTTGGCATCATCCTGGACCCCACCCTTTCTTTCCTCCGCCATGTGAACCACATAACCAAATCGGCCTTCTACCACCTCCGGAACATTGCTCGTCTCCGCCCCTCCCTATCACTCTCCGCTGCTGAAACACTGGTTCATGCATTCATATCATCAAGACTAGATTACTGCAACAGCATCCTCTACGGCTCACCAAACACTATCCTCAATAAACTCCAATATGTCCAAAACTCTGCTGCCCGCATGCTCACCTCCACCCGTCGCTCTGATCACATCACCCCTGTCCTCCACGACCTCCACTGGCTTCCAATCAAATACAGGATACATTTTAAAATACTACTCATCACATTTAAAGCCCTCAACAACCTTGCCCCTCCCTACCTGTCCGACCTCCTCCACCGTCACACGCCCACCCGTCGCCTTAGGTCTGCAGATGCCAACCTCCTAACACCTCCCACGACCAGGCTCCGGACCTGGGGCGACAGGGCCTTTGCTGCTGCTGCCCCCTCCCTCTGGAATGCCCTCCCCAGCCATATCCGTGATGCAAACACCCTGACATCTTTTAAATCAGCCCTCAAAACTCACCTTTTCAATCTTGCTTTTGACCTCTAATTTTGTCTGTGTTATTTTATTTTTGTCATGTATTATTTTTGTTCTGTTTTTTGTTTTGCCATAGTTTGTCTCTCCTGCCCATGTAAAGCGTCTTTGAGCACCTGGAAAAGCGCTATATAAAATAGATGTATTATTATTATTATTATTATCTATACCAGTCCAGAGGTAACATTATACCTCCTGATCAACTGTTACATCTATACCAGTCCAGAGGTAACATTATACCTACTGCTCCACTGTTACATCTATACCAGTCCAGAGGTAACATTATACCTCCTGATCCACTGTTACATCTATACCAGTCCAGAGGTAACATTATACCTCCTGATCCACTGTTACATCTATACCAGTCCAGAGGTAACATTATACCTCCTGATCCACTGTTACATCTATACCAGTCCAGAGGTAACATTATACCTACTGCTCCACTGTTACATCTATACCAGTCCAGAGGTAACATTATACCTACTGCTCCACTGTTACATCTACTGTATACCAGTCCAGAGGTAACATTATACCTACTGCTCCACTGTTACATCTACTGTATACCAGTCCAGAGGTAACATTATACCTACTGCTCCACTGTTACATCTATACCAGTCCAGAGGTAACATTATACCTCCTGATCCACTGTTACATCTATACCAGTCCAGAGGTAACATTATACCTACTGCTCCACTGTTACATCTATACCAGTCCAGAGGTAACATTATACCTCCTGATCCACTGTTACATCTATACCAGTCCAGAGGTAACATTATACCTACTGATCCACTGTTACATCTATACCAGTCCAGAGGTAACACCACATGGGATGGGAAGTTTGGGAAGGCCTCAAAATGACTACTCCTGGGTGATTGTCGACTGATATTAATACTATTTAAAGGGATAGTTCACAATTTTGGACGCCTAGCCATTTTTTTCCTTCCCAGTTACCAGTGATGTAGTCGATCAATAGATGTAGTCTTTCTCGGCACAATCCATGCTGTTCTTCACAGTGGATGCCCACAGCTCTGCATCGTTAGTCTGTTGTACACGCTGGCTGAAACTAATGGAATCCCACTCCACAGTGCACACGAAATAGATGTAATTTAGTTTCAGTCAACTTGTCCAGAAAGGAGCTTGTCCTCCACTGACTTTGCGTTAGCTTGTGGCTAACTAAGCGGAGCTGCAGGTATCCAGTCTGAAGAACAGCATGTATCGTGTCATTCCCTGCTTGTTTTTTACACGGCTGCAAATCGATTCTCGCTTGAACTGAACTACCTGATGCAGTGTATTGTGAATGTCTGCGTGAAACGATGCCCGGGTCAATTCTATACCGGACACAGTATTTCAGAACGCTCTCCGTCGAGCTCCAAACCTGGATGGATATTTTGTTACAATCTCGTTAATCCCACTCTTCTAAAATAAGATAAGATATTCCTTTATTGGTCCCCTTGGGGAAATTCGTGGGGCATCATAACAGCATGGGGGAGGGGAGGTGCAGGTATGGGCAGGGTAATAGATGAAAGACATAGAATAGAATAGAATAGAAATACTTTTATTATCCAGAGGGAAATTTGACACTGCAAATCGCTCAACATTAAACATTTAGACGGAACAGGTCACGAATAAGAATAACAAAACCAATCAAATTGCCTAAGATAAGAGTAGAATAAAATAGAATAAAAATGGAATAAAATATACAGTAAAAATATACTGAGGTCTACAGTAGGTGGAGTTTGTTGTCTATGTGCACACCGAGGTATTTGTACTCAACCATGTCCACATCGACTCCCCTGATAAAATAAATATAGGCAATACAATTTAATCTGAATATAAAGATATGAGAACATTTTAACTGTGTGAATAATATAACTCCAATCCAATCCAACTTTATTTGTATAGCACATTTAAAAACAACATGGGTGACCAAAGTGCTTCACAGTAAAAACCATAATATAGTAAAAAACACATAAACACAATACAAAGTACACCGAACTACAAACTAAATTACAGCAGCAGAGCAGACTACATTTGTTTAAAAGCTAGGATGAACAAATGTGTTTTAAGATGGGACTTAAACACTGGGAGCGTTGGGGCCAGCTTAATGTGGGGGGGCAACCCATTCCACAGTTTGAACTAACTCTGAATATGAAAATAAGAGAAAAATAAACGGCATACACAAAGTGCAGGTGAGGGTCTGTACCCTAACTGGCATGATATATGTCATTATGTTATAGTCTGTGCAGGTTTTGGTGGTAAAGAGTCAGACACACTTAGTGGTCAGACATTCCAGCTCTGCAGCTGTTAGTTCTCCCGCTGCTGGCAGCAGTCCATGCCCACGATAGTGGAGCCTGCTGGCACAAAGGACTGGCCGAGGGCTGTTGGTGCAGTGTCAGGGGGGCGTATGAGTGTGGCTGAACATGCTCATCTTTGCTCATAGAGGGTGTGTGTGCAGGGTTCGCACAAGGTCCTTGAAGTGCTTAAAGTGCTTGATTTTTTTACAAAAAAAAGTCAAGGCCTGGAATTCCTTGAAAACAGCCCATTTAACAAGGTGCTTAGAAAGTCCTTGATATTCAAATCAACCATTTGCATTGAAAGTTTGGTTCATCCATAAAAATTTAATTGTTTTGAATCAAGAAATTCATTTTTCTTATCTAAAGTATAACTAATTGTCGGAAATTGGTTTTAAGCCATAAATATTGGATAAAAAAAAAATGCTTTTAAATGCCCTTTTTAAAATAAAAAATTGTGTTTGGGTAAGTACTTGAAAGTCCTTGAATTTCATTTAGCAATGTCTGTGGGAACCCTGGGGAGGGGTTCTCCTGGATACAGCCGACCTCCTTCTCATCCTCATCCCATTCCCGTGTTTGTGCAGGACGACAGCAGTGTGACGCTGCTCCACAAGCACCTGTGCCTGCTGCTGCCCTACGCCGCGGAGACCTTCAGGAGGTCCATGGTCCTGCTGGAGGACAGCTCCCTGGACAAACACGTCATCCACAAGCTGCACAGTAAGAGCTCTGGACCTCCCTTGTTGTTTCAGCCTAAACTCAATTGACCTATCTCAAACCCCGCCCTCTTTTCCTCAAACCTCCAATCACAACGGTTGCCTCCCTCTTGACAAACAAAGTTGCGATTGGAGGATCAAGGAAAGAGGGTGGGGTTTGATATGGGTCAATTCAACTGCAAGTGGGATTTATTGGCCTACTATTTACATAGCTGTACATGCGTCTGCACATATTATAATTATGCCATTTGGTGGAGCATCAACAATTTTTCAGTGGACATTTTGATGTGTTGCTAGGAAACAACTGGCTATAATTGATTTCCTGTTGCAGTGTTTGCTAATATTTAGTATAGGTGAAATAGCAAGTCTCTCTTTATAAACGCCGCTCACTCTCACTGGTACAGGTTGATAGAGAATCACGCTGCTTTCTGTTTCACACATTGGCCAAATGTTTAGCCTTTATGATGATATTGTTTTTTTCTAAAATCCAAAATAATAACTGTAGTAGTAGTTTTATTCAGTCATCACACACAATATAATATAGACAATCATTCCAAACTGTCAACGGTCTTTGATTTTGGAGTGACTGAAAAGGTATAGGCTGAAGCATACTGTTTATTATGCCTGTCCAATATTCTTACAGTACCAAATGAAGCCTCTAAAACAAAAACTAAAAATAACAAAAAAAGTAGGGATGCCCCGATCACGTTTTTTGCCACCGATACCGATCACCGATCGTCGTGATCCATATCGGCCGATACCGATCCGATACCGATTGTTTTTGATTAAAAAGAAATTAAAAATTATTTTATATAAACAGTTTTTTTTTTTTTTTTTTTTTATAAAATATATATATTATATAATTAGACTTGTACTTGTATTATCTGCGACTGCGAGACATCGCCACCACGCAACAAGTCAAAATGCTCACTATCTGCAAACAGCTCCACTGTCTGTGTGTACTCTAGTAGCCCAGCTCAAAAGGATTCTCCGGCGCTGCAGCGGGACCCCATTGGTAACGTTAAGTGCTTTGGTCGTTTCACATTCAGCAAGCCCTCAGCTCGAATACGCATTAAATCAATGTTATAAGACATTGATATCAAGAGCTATCTGTAGCTACTGCTAGCCGGCTAGATGACGTTAAGACAGAACTTTAGTTCAATGGGACATTTCGTTTTGAACAGTAAACGAACGTCAGCTAACGCAAGCTAACTGAGGTATGAACATGAACTACTAGACTTTCTGGATCATTTGTTGATATCAGGAGCTATCGGTAGCTAGCCGGCTAAATACCGTTAGACAATGCCTACTAAACGTGAATAGTTGACTGGGTAATTTTGTTTAAACAGTAACGATAGCTAGGTAGCTAACGTTAGCGCAGGTCGAATGCAGTGCACTACAGACTCGAGCAGAGGAGCCGCACCTCTTTGTTTACAAACTCTACACGGGGGGCGGGCGGGGCTAGGGAGGAGGAGCAGCGGCAGTTTGCAGGTCGTGTGTGTCTGAGACAGACAGCGAGTGAGAGCTTCGCTTGATCGGTTTCCGCTATCGGCGAATATGACTAATTATCGGAATTCACAGATTGCATATTTATACTGAGTATCGGCCGATAACGATCGGTGGCCGATCGATCGGGGCATCCCTAAAAAAAAGCTATAAAACATTTATTTTGAAAAGCAAATGACTTATTCTTAAATTGATATCAGCATTGTTCCACAAGTTAACCCCAACAATAGAAATACATCTCCTTTGAATCTCTTTCTAAGCTTTTTGAACAGTAAACTTACAAACATCTCTCAAATCACATTTGCTCTCCTGTAGCATAACCTTTAATCTACAACTGCACAGAATGAATTAGCTGTCCAGAGATGCATAATAGAAAACCATAAAACATGTGAGGCACATTTGAAATGTTGATTCAAGGTTCAAATACTTAAAAAGCATCAACGTTTCAAATGTTTCCGTGCGACCCTATGGTATCGTGTAGCGCATTCCTGTGACATTCTGTGACATCCACCCCAGTCTCTCTAATGTCCAGCCTGAGGTCTGGTCGCTGTGACTCCTCTTCCTGCCCACGAGTCATGAGTGAGTCCACTCAGCAGGGTTTCAGAGCTGCCAGCTGGGACAGAGAGCCTCCAATACACACACGCACACACGCACACGCACAGTAACTGATGGCTGTATAACTTTGAAAAAAATGTGTTATTTGAGAAATCTCACAATCTCAAAAAGCACAAATAGGTCTTTCTCTGTCCTGACCTCTATGCCTGTTTATTTCCATGATGTCACTCCTACCGCCTCTCACCCGCGTCAACAGAGCCCATTGACGCCCCCCTAATCCCCCCCCTCCCGACTACACTTGAGAAACACTGCTGCTGCCGATAAAAACTGTATTGCACATTGCATTTTACACACTGCTCAAATTTGCTCATTGCACATCACACAACATAGCCATTTTGTTATTTAAATTTTATATAGTATAATATCGGTACATCCTGATCTGCACTGCACACTTTTTAGAACTGTCTATAGTAATATTTATTTTAGTCATCTTATTTTATTCTATGCTAAGTTTATTGTATTGCACTGCACACTTTTTAGAACTGTATAATAGTCATCTTTATTTTAGTCATCTCATTTTATTCTATGCAAAATGTATTGTATTGCACACTTTTTAGAACTGTATATAGTCATCTTTATTTTAGTCATCTCATTTTATTCTATGCTAAATGTATTGTATTGCACTGCACACTTTTTAGAACTGTATATAGTCATCGTCATCTTATTTTATTCTATGCTAAATGTATTGTATTTTTATTATTGGAAGCTGCTATGGTCGAGGGACCACAATAAATAGAATTGCACTCTTCTTTCTGTAAAGTACTGAAATAAGTGACAATAAAGGAATCTGAATATGAACCCCCTCTCACCCGCCTCCCTCGCTCACCCCCTCACCCCCCTCCCTCTCTCCCCCTCTCTCACCCTCCCCCCTCTCACCCCAGCGGTGCTGTACAGCTCCGTGGCAGGCAGCCTGCTGTGTCAGGTGATGTACTCCCTGCTGCTGCTGCCCCTGGCCGTGGTGCGGCCCCTGCTCAGCCACCTGCTGGCCCTCCTGGAGCGCCTCAACCAGTTCAGCTGCCTGCTGCCCGACGCCGGCCTGCTGGAGGAGCAGGAGCTGGACATGGACGAGCGGGACACACGCCCCTCCGGTCAGTGTTCGGGCTCGTCTTACCCTGCCGTTTGGCAACGTTCCCGGTCCATTACAGACCATAATTAGCCTTGATAATTAGGTGATTGATTTTTAACAGCTTCATTGCTCCCCATTTGGGACAGTCTGGAGCTTTTGTCGATGGACCATACTTTGTATAATCCTTGTAGACGATTAACAGACTGTTTTTGTCCATTAGTATTGGGGTCTCTCTCTCTCTCTCTCTCACTCTCACTCTCACTCTCACTCTCACTCTCACTCTCACTCTCTCTCTCACACTCTCTCATTAATTATTTCTGGACCATAATCGCCATTCTATTCACAGATATGTCTTGGTATTTTAATACAACGCAAGGTTTAAATAGTTCCCTCTACATGATTGCACCCATTTGCAGCAACAAGAATGTTGATTTAAATCAACTATTCAATTAGTCTACAAAAAACCCTACAGCTGTTGCAGGATGTGTTTAGTCAAAGACGGGCCTAATCTCTTGATACGACACACTCTTGATACGCAAAAGTAAGTCCCTGCTCTCTTGCTGGATGAGAATAAAGTGGAGACTGTGTACGTACGGGGTCTTAAACTGCATACACCTCTGCATACACGCAGCAAGAACAGAGAGACTCAGACTCCGCTTCTTCCCCCAGGCCATCAGAACACTGAACACTGAACACTGATCTATCCACACACAAGCACACATGAACACACACGCACACAGCACACACACACCACACATCCTGCACTCTAACACACAAACACACTACAGGTCACTTTAAACACAAAAAAGGTCACTTTAAAAAAACACAACTAAAAAACACAACTATGTTTTTGTATAGTATAGTTATATATAGTATTGTATAGTAGTGTATATAGGACTCATTACCTTTAATTCGTAAGCTTAGCATTGTATTGTATTTTATCTTAGTACCGTAATTTTTTCGGACTATAAACCGCAGCTTTTCCCCCCATTTTTCGACCCTGCGGCTTATATAACGGTGCGGCTAATCTATGGATTTTTTACAGCTAACTGGGCGCACTCCCTCAGTTCTGTGACCGTCAGATCAGACTCCTAAATCTGCTGAAGCAGTGCACGCCTTGCCCCTCCCCCTCACAGACCCACGTCAACAAACCATTACGACAAGAGTCTAGTGTATGAGCAGCTGAGAGCTCCTCTTTCAACATAACTGAAGCATTAAACAAAATGACCCAGTCAACGAACTATTCACTTTAGTTTATTAATGCATGAGGCGTTGTCTAATGTTATCTAGCTACTGATAGCTCCTGATATCACCAGTTTGGCATTCGATTTCGCAGGTGCTGGCTAACTGGCTATCGTTCTGTGAGCTGGCGTTAGTGCCTGGCTGGCGCTGGCTAACTAACTGGCTATTGTTCTGTGAGCTGGTGTTAGTACCTAGCTGGCGCTGGCTAACTAACTGGCTATCGTTCTGTGAGCTGGCGTTAGTACCTGGCTGGTGCTAACTAACTGGCTATCGTTCTGTGAGCTGGCGTTAGTACCTGGCTGGTGCTAACTAACTGGCTATCGTTCTGTGAGCTGGCGTTAGTACCTAGCTGGCGCTGGCTAACGTGGCTATCGTTCTGTGAGCTGGCGTTAGTACCTGGCTGGCGCTGGCTAACTAACGTGGCTATCGTTCTGTGAGCTAACGTTTGTACCTAGCTGGCTAACTAACGTGGCTATCGTTCTGTGAGCTGGCGTTAGTACCTGGCTGGCTAACTAACGTGGCTATCGTTCTGTGAGCTGGTGTTAGTACCTAGCAGGCGCTGGCTAACGTGGCTATCGTTCTGTGAGCTGGCGTTAGTACCTAGCAGGCGCTGGCTAACGTGGCTATCGTTCTGTGAGCTGGCGTTAGTACCTAGCAGGTGCTAACTAACTGGCTATCGTTCTGTGAGCTGGCGTTAGTACCTAGCTCAGCTGGCGCTGGCTAACTAACGTGGCCATCGTTCTGTGAGCTAACGTTTGTACCTAGCTACCGTTACTGAGCTTCCTCAAACAGCCATCTCTTTCCCGACAATCCCCTCTGTGCACGAACCCTTACATATGGTAATTAAACATTAAAACACCTGCAGTTTATAGTCCAGTGCGGCTTATATATGTACACATCATTCAATTTAGCTGCTGCTGCTTATATTCAGGTGCGCCTTATAGTCCGAAAATTACGGTACTTTTTATCATGTCTATTTTATTATCTATTCTATTTTATTCTATTTGTATTTTTTGCACAATCAAGGCGGGCATGGCCACCTTCATTTCACTACATGTCTCGTGTATGTGACGAATAAATCTCTTGAATCTTGAATCTTAAACCTTCAGATAAAACGGAGGGAGCGAAGTGGTCCCTCGGACAGCCGGCGCAGGAGGAGAGCAGCTGGGTGTGGCTCCTGGACCTGGAGCGCTCTGTGGCGCTGGCGATTGGCCGTTGCCTCGGCGGCATGTTGCAGGGCCCGCCTCCCTCGCTCCAGGAGAGGATGTCGGAGCACTGGCTGTGTAACCCTCTCCTCAGGAACGGACTGGAGATGGACTTTGAACAGCTGGGTAAGAAGACCTTCACACTCTTCTCCCTTTGTGTTTGCTCTGGTCTAAGAGCCCCAAGAGCTCTATGGGGAATCTCCTCGCTATGGCAAAGAAAGGCTAACCTCACTTCATGCTATGTGTGATACTGTATTAAACTGTATGCCATAAGCACTGTGCAGAGGTTAGAGCTGCCGCGGTATTGATGTTTTCCTTACCGCACAAATTTGCGAAATATTTCCTACCGCCGCGGTTATTACCGCACACACAAAAAAAATATATTTATTTGAATGCATTTTTTTTAGTAGTCTACTCTTTATAGCATATAGCCTGCCTCTAGTCTAAATGTCTATCTTTAGAGGATGACTTTGCAGCATGAATATTGTTTGGGATTCGGCAAGCACGCATTCGTTATTGAAAGTGAAACACGGATTCGAAGTCTCCCCTCTGGTCGTGCGCCGTTTACTCGGTGTCGTGGGCAGGGGTGGTAGGCTGGTAGCGCCCGGTGGTTACCCCCCCGACCCTTTCTTCTTCTTATTATTATTATTATTATTATTATTATTTTATTATTATTATAACGTTACTACTTATGATAACAATGATATGATACTACTTATAACAAAGGCATTCGTTGTGTGGCATTAACGTTATATAGTTACACGTTCAATAACTCAGTTCCTTTCTTTGCTCAGAGCGTGCCGAGTTGTGCCCATTCTGCGGTCTGTTAATAAAGTTTTCAATCAGACAAGTGTATAGAACGAAGGGCTTTTATTATAACATTCGTTGCAGTAAAATCATTATGCCTCGTTTAGTACTCCTGAGGAGCGATGGTAATCCACTCCGGCGGGGAGCTAACGTTATTAGCCGTGTTGTGAGCTCTGATCAATGGCTGACTATCAGGAAGTAAAAACCTAATACGCGCTTGCCGATTGGTGGTAACAGCAGAGGCGGGTGCAAGCGGTGTGACGTAATTGGCAGAATCGACTGTCAATCAAAATTGTTCCGTTGCTTTGGTTGAGAGTATTATTATAAAAAACAGCTGTGATGCGGTATTCAGCTAAACTCTGCGGTGGGCGTGATGTAACAGCGATACCGCGGTAATGCAACAACCGCAGCAGCTGTAATGTTCAAAATATGTATGGACAATTGGACATTGATTATTACACCTTTATTTTCTGCCCTCCATCATGAAAACTCAGCGACACTCCTACTTTAGTCTAGAAATAAATAAAAAAAAAGCCATGCTTCCATTCATCCATCCCTAACGTTGTATGCCTTGTCCTGTAGACTCTGGCATGTCGTGGCTGACGGAAGCGGTGTTGCTAGGCAACAGTGATGCTCGGCTGGCAGAGCTGAGTGTCTGTGAGGACACCGGTACCCTGTTGGAGCTGGCTCTGGGCTCCTCTCGAGAGCCCGCCTCCAGTCTCTGGAGGAAGATGAAGGAGTACGCCCTCAGTCGAGGTACTGTGTGTGTGTGTGGCTGCCTGTGTGTATGGCTGTCCGTGTGTGTGTGTGTGTGCGGCTGCCTGTGTGTGTGTGCGGCTGCCTGTGTGTGTGTGTGTGCGGCTGCCTGTGTGTATGGCTGTCCGTGTGTGTGTGTGTGTGTGTGTGTGTGTGGCTGCCTGCCTGTGTGTCTGGCTGTATGTGCTTGTGTGTGTATGTGACTTTGTGTTGACTATACATGCCCATATAAGAAGGAAAGCTAAACAGTGTGGGTGTCCAAGTGATGATGGATTCACAAGCTCCATTGGCTATTTATAAAAGTGTTGTTTCCATGTGGAATGTGTGTGTGTGTGTGTGTGTGTGTGTGTGTGTGTACGTGTGTGCGTGTGCGTGCCATACATCACAAGTAGAGCTGCTGTCTTGGTGCTTTGCGAGAGTCTTGTGAATTATATGATGCATTCTGTTCACATGTACAGCCTGAAACCTGCAGCAAGAAAGAGACACATACAGTAGTAGAAATTATTTTGACTTTCAGAATCTGACATGTATTCCATGCATGCTGTATGTATACTCTGGTTGGGCATGATGTGAGCACTCCTGTTGTGTTGTTGTGTTGCAGACTGGGACGGTGGAGGGCCTACAGGAGACTCCCTGCTGGAGACGGTGTGTCGCTGCAGCCTGGCCGCTCTCCTCAAACACACTGGGCTGCAGGACGAGGCCTACTGGCAGGACAGGTCCGCAGCAAACACACACTGACTGGAATACCTGGTTCAAACCTTCTGACGTCTACCCCTGCTTTTTATTTTTTTATAGCACCGAAGAGTGTTTGGTCATGCTCTCACAATGGGTCACTGTCGCATTATTCTCTAACCACAAAACCTGCACGGACTACAACGTATCACGCTATATCATGCCAGTTAGGGTACCTTGTGTATACTGCACCTTGTCTATACTTATACTCTTACTCATAGTATATATTCAGATTCAAATTCTTTATTGCCTATATTTATTGTATAATATAACCGATGGGGCATACAGACCCTCATCTGCACCTTTTTGTTAATTATTTAGTTTACACTGTTTATTTTTTCTCATATTTCTATATTCAGATCAAGTTTTATTGCCTATATTTATGTCTTTCTACTATTATTACCCGGCCCGTACACGTGAATACTTTCGGCAGCCCACTTGTCCTTCCGCATTGCTCTGATTGGCCGAGCGCGCGCAGCCGCGCATGAGCCGCGACGCGGCCCTCAGCCAGGCAGCAATACTACGCTCCAGTTAACATAATTTATACAAATGGAGTATTGATTACACCGTAACGAATCATTAAAAAAATATACCGTTAACTGGAATATGTTGTTTCTTTACACATATGTTGGATTATGTAATTGGTTTGTCATGACAAACCAATAAAAAATCGCATTGCCGGCTTCGCGGTGCGTTGCGGGTCCACGACCCTCCGTGCTCCGATCACCAGCGGGGAGAATATGCTGCCGCGAGCGGCATCGCTGAGCTCTGGTGTCCACTGGACGAAGCCAGAGACGGTCTTATTATGGGGCTTATGCCGAGAAGCAGCCAGTAACACAACAGTGCGCGCGCGGCCAATCAGAGCAATGCGGAAGGACAAGTGGGCTGCCGAAAGTATTCACGCTGCCCGTACCTGTACCTCCCCTCCTCCTTCCCCCATGGCACCCGAATCGATAAAGGAATAATCTTATCTTATCTTATTCTCCCTCCACGGTGCCTGCTGACAGATATGAGCCCTGCGAGATGCTCATGGAGATCTATGAACTGGTGAATAAGATCAGAAGCACTCTGTTGGCTCACAAGGACTCTCAGGGGAGCCTGGCGAACACACTTGCCCCGGCCGCCGCCACCGCCAAGCAGGTACCTCCCCCGCAGCCGCTCTATTCCTCTCCTCACGATTAAATCTGCCTAACTGAACCATTGTTGCTTGACTTAGTTACTGCGGCTTCTAGTCGTATTCGTCCCGGCAGAGAACCACATAAACAGTGATTGATATACTTGCGGTGTGCATGATTTAATCGGACATTAAAATCACATAATGGATCCGATGGAATACTGCCAAAAATGACAGTCTGCAAACAAAAGTCGCATTAATTCAATGCAAAACAAAGTGGTTTCTTGAAAGTAGATTTGAGAGTATTTTTGGCCCAGCTCAGAGGGAATGGTTACATCAAGAAATATAGACGGGATGTGATGCACGGTAATGTGCTTCTCTGTCCACCGACATCGCCTATAGTGTCGGAAATCCACAATCCACTTTGAGATATTTCGCCAGCCAGACCACTTTGTCTACAGGTTGTGAGCCTAAAAACTCACCGGTCAGCAGTGGCGGCTTTCTGGTCCGGGCTTGAACTTTCCATAAATGTGTCCATAAGTCCATTTTGTTAGATCCAACACTGTCTGAATGTATCTTGTGATTATTATCAATTTCCTGGAGAAGAGATCTTATTGCATTTGGGGTATCTGCGATATAATCTGCGATATTTCTAGTGCCCCAGAAGAGAGAGGGGATGAACATGACGCACAAACAATGATTTATATTCTATATATTACACGGTATTGTGCATTTTAAACACAAACGTACTCAAAATTACGAATTATTATTTATTTAAAAAAAAAAATCGTATATTTTTACCGGTCAAAATCTACTATTATAGAAAGATTTAAAACCACTTTCCACCAGGGGGGTGCGGCGCCCTAGCGCCCTCTATGGACCAGCCGCCACTGCCAGTCAGCCATATAAAAAAGACTGATTTAAAATTTCAACAAACAATAGCCCTTTTCATTTATTTATTCATGAATGTATTTTTATATATATTTTATATATATATATTTTAAACCTCTGTCAGTACTCTCCTACTGTGCAGAGCTCCCCAGTGTCCCATAGCCCCGTGGAGGAGCAGCAGGAGGCCGGCAGCTCAGGGGAGCAGGCGGAGAAGCAGACGGAGCAGCAGGAGCAGCAGCAGCAGCAGGAGCAGCAGGCGGGGGGGCAGGGGCCCCAGGGGGGGCAGGCACCCTCCGCTGCCATGGCGGAACACAACCAGGAGGAGGCGCCAGACGAGGACACACCCAGCATCAGCAGTATGTACTTGCCGGGTAATAAAACATGTGCTACCTCTACCTCTTCTTCGCTCTCTCTCTCGCTCTCTCTCGCTCTCTCTCTCTCTCTCTCTCGCTCTCTCTCTCTCTCTCTCTCGCTCTCTCTCTCTCGCTCTCTCTCGCTCTCTCTCGCTCTCGCTCTCGCTCTCGCTCTCCTCCCCCCCCCCCCCCCCCAGAGGTCCTCCTTTATCTCAGCATCATGTTCAAATGCTCCTGATTCTGCTTTGTGTATCATTCATCATTTTAGAATCACAACACTTTATCCTCTCTCTCTCTCTCTCTCTCTCTCTCTCTCTCTCTCTCTCTCTCTCTCTCTCTCTCTCTCTCTCTCTCTCTCTCTCTCTCTCTCTCTCTCTCTCTCTCTCTCTCTCTCTCTCTCTCTCTCTCTCTCTCTCTCTCTCTCTCTCTCTCTCTCTCTCTCTCTCTCTCTCTCTCTCTCTCTCTCTCTCTCCCCTCTCCCTCTCCCTCTCCCTCTCCCTCTCCCTCTCTCTCCCTCCCTCCCTCCCCCCCTCCCCAGAGGTCCTCCAGGCTCTGTTGGCCACTCGGGAGGCCATGCAGCTGCAGCAGAACGAGACGGTGTACGAGTCGTCCGGCACCTCCACCCTCCCCAGCAGCGCCGAGAGCCCCGGCAGTCCGGAGCGGGAGGCGGCGCCCAAGCAGTGGGAGAGGCGGAGGGGGTCCGAGGAGGGCCTGTCGTTCCCCGCAGCCTGCCACCTGGTGGCGTCCCGCTGCCTGTTCCTCCTGCTGGGGGTCCGGCCCGCCTGGGTGGAGCCCAGTGAGCTGGAGAGCAGTCAGGCCGAGAGCACCAGAACCAGGTACGTTAGAGCAGTCAGGCAGAGGGCACCAGAACCAGGAGCAGTCAGGCCGAGAGCACCAGAACCAGGTATGTTAGAGCAGTCAGGCCGAGAGCACCAGAACCAGGTACGTTAGAGCAGTCAGGCCGAGAGCACCAGAACCAGGTACGTTAGAGCAGTCAGGCCGAGAGCACCAGAACCAGGTACGTTAGAGCAGTCAGGCCGAGAGCACCAGAACCAGGTACGTTAGAGCAGTCAGGCCGAGAGCACCAGAACCAGGTACGTTAGAGCAGTCAGGCCGAGAGCACCAGAACCAGGTACGTTAGAGCAGTCAGGCCGAGAGCACCAGCACCAGGTACGTTAGAGCAGTCAGGCAGAGAGCACCAGAACCAGGTACGTTAGAGCAGTCAGGCAGAGGGCACCAGAACCAGGTACGTTAGAGCAGTCAGGCAGAGGGCACCAGAACCAGGTACGTTAGAGCAGTCAGGCAGAGGGCACCAGAACCAGGTACGTTAGAGCAGTCAGGCCGAGAGCACCAGAACCAGGTACGTTAGAGCAGTCAGGCCGAGGGCACCAGAACCAGGTACGTTAGAGCAGTCAGGCCGAGAGCACCAGAACCAGGTACGTTAGAGCAGTCAGGTAGAGGGCACCAGAACCAGGTACGTTAGAGCAGTCAGGCAGAGGGCACCAGAACCAGGTACGTTAGAGCAGTCAGGCCGAGGGCACCAGAACCAGGTATGTTAGAGCAGTCAGGCAGAGAGCACCAGAACCAGGTACGTTAGAGCAGTCAGGCCGAGGGCACCAGAACCAGGTATGTTAGAGCAGTCAGGCCGAGGGCACCAGAACCAGGTACGTTAGAGCCTCTCAGTGACACCAGAACCAGGTACGTTAGAGCAGTCAGGCCGAGGGCACCAGAACCAGGTATGTTAGAGCAGTCAGGCAGAGGGCACCAGAACCAGGTACGTTAGAGCAGTCAGGCCGAGGGCACCAGAACCAGGTACGTTAGAGCCTCTCAGTGACACCAGAACCAGGTACGTTAGAGCAGTCAGGCCGAGAGCACCAGAACCAGGTACGTTAGAGCCTCTCAGTGACACCAGAACCAGGTACGTTAGAGCCTCTCAGTGACACCAGAACCAGGTACGTTAGAGCCTCTCAGTAACACCAGAACCAGGTACGTTAGAGCCTCTCAGTGACACCAGCACCAGGTACGTTAGAGCCTCTCAGTAACACCAGAACCAGGTACGTTAGAGCCTCTCAGTGACACCAGAACCAGGTACGTTAGAGCCTCTCAGTGACACCAGAACCAGGTACGTTAGAGCCTCTCAGTGACACCAGAACCAGGTACGTTAGAGCCTCTCAGTAACACCAGAACCAGGTACGTTAGAGCCTCTCAGTAGCACCAGAACCAGGTACGTTAGAGCCTCTCAGTGACACCAGAACCAGGTACGTTAGAGCCTCTCAGTAACACCAGAACCAGGTATGTTAGAGCCTCTCAGTAACACCAGAACCAGGTATGTTAGAGCCGAGGAAAACCACAGAACAACATGAGCAGAAGGATGTAGAAACCCCCTAAAACAACAGCCAATTCTCAATCTTTTTGCGATAGGCCATGCCTATTACCACGCCCCCTTTTAGCCATTTGGCATGAAAACACACACACACACACACACACATACACACACACGCACGCACACACACACACACACACACACACACACACACACACACACACACACACACACACACGCACCACACACCACACACCACACACCACACACCACACACCACACACCACACACCACACACACACCGCTCTGACCTGACCTCCATGCCCAACTTCTGCCTCCTAGGATGAAACCTGTGGCTGCTAGAGGGTGGATAAATGTTTGTCAACGGACAGAGTGACCTTTAGATTAGATTCAAATGTATTATATAGCACAAGTACAGTACAACGAAAAGAGGTTTGACATCCAACCAGTCAAATTGTGAGTGCAAATGTAACACAAAATGTATCTGTCTGTCTGTCTGTCTGTCTGTACATACCTGCATATAATATGCAGTATATTTACATATATATATATATATATATATATATATATATATATATATATATATATATATATGCGGTAAATGTATATATATGATATATACAGCACCATTGTACATGCTATCATACTGAGTTAGAGCTATAGAGAAAAGAGAGGCTCCCAGGTCAGCACTAATGCCGTCTCAGGGCTGCTGGTGCGTTAGTTTTGATGGTTTCTTCATCTACTGTGTTTATCTAGGCATCTAACTCTTTTCACCGACTGTCTGTGTCCTTTTCCTCCCTTCAGGAAATCATCTTCATCAGTAGAATCTCTGCTCAGCCCCAAGTCTGAACTCCGGTTTAATACTGAAGCAAGAAGACAGGTATATTATCCTGTGTAGTGCATGACAACACTGCTGCTACTGTAACACTACTGTATGAAACACCTGTCTCAGTAACAACACTACTGTATGAAACACCTGTCTCAGTAATAACACTACTGTATGAAACACCTGTCTCAGTAATAACACTACTGTGTGAAACACCTGTCTCAGTAATAACACTACTGTATGAAACACCTGTCTCAGTAATAACACTACTGTATGAAACACCTGTCTCAGTACTAACACTACTGTATGAAACACCTGTCTCAGTAATAACACTACTGTATGAAACACCTGTCTCAGTACCAACACTACTGTATGAAACACCTGTCTCAGTACCAACACTACTGTATGAAACACCTGTCTCAGTACTAACACTACTGTATGAAACACCTGTCTCAGTACTAACACTACTTGTTGTGAAGGATCAGATTAAACCGAATATATATATTTATTTATGGATATATATTTAATAGTATTTGTATATCGTTTGATATCCCCTGTATATTCCTTGTACAATATGCACTGAATATCCCTTTAGTCTACTAACAGCCCATAATAGTTTCATTCTACCATTGGACGAGAACCTGGCGCCAGCAGCCATGCCCCTTGGTTCAAGTTCAATCGTGCCGACAAACATGTCGTGGCAAGCCCGGTTCCGCGTAGGAATACGTCTGGCGAAATACGAATGGTACTATTTGTTCACAGCGCATATATATATGGCGCAAGTAAAGTAGAACTTTCTTTTAGTCCATTAGTCCTTTACCCTCCAACCTAGTAACAGACGTGAAGCCTCACCCACGACGCACTTGTGGTGCAGTAAGGCCTACTTGGCCTCAGAATAGGCATTGAGACATCGTGTGGATTAATAGTTGAATTGTCATAGTTTGGCACTATACCGTCGAGTGGGACGTATTTCTATTAAGTTAATAATAGTCTATTATGTATGGTGCATCGTTCGGTTAGAGTTATAAAGTGAGCAGTACCCCCATCGTTCCTGACGTTATCTGGAGTCTTAACCAGGCTGGGCAGACCACGTGTGGTGCTTGCATCCGAGGAGCTCCGGGCCAGGACGAGTGGACCTGTACATTGGATTACTTTACCCGGACGACGGCGAGCCTTCCACGGCTTGGATTATCTACATGCTTTGGGTGCTTTGATTATTCCGTGGATAACGGCCAACACTGCTGAGTGTTGGAACTACCCCCCGGAGAGGAGTCCAGGTGAGACGGCGCTCTACCCCGAGTGAGGTCGCCTCACGTCTCTTCGTTGTGGACCGGCAGCTACCGTCCACCAGAGGGTCCAGCTGTATTCATCTGTGGACCGAGGTTCTGTGGGCACCGTGTTCAGCACTCTGAATTCTCCCAAGAAATCGTCGGCCAGATGGGATACCGCCAGCGGCTCTTCTAACCCCCCCCCCCCCCCCCCCTACTGTCTTACAACCAGCGGGACCCCCCCTTTAGTGTATCCAGCTATAATCATTTAAGTACCATCGCTATAGTTCCCTAAAGAACCAGGTTGTATACTTGCTCCCTGCGTAACCAGAGATTGGACATTCAATGTTGATTTACCTACGAATACTCATTTTCCTTACAAGTGCATTTCAAATCATAAATGTCATTAAGTGAACGTTGTATATACCCTTTGCTATATAGAATATTCGATTTATACATTTGTGTGGACTTCGTTTCATCAGGTGGGAAAGTGTTCATCATATCTATATCATGTACTGGATGGCCAGAAGTTAAAGTACAAGCGGTAGTGGTTTAATAATACCATACTTATCAATACAGTCAGGGAATTGTACCCCTCAGTTACAATTGGTCCTTCGAGCCGGAGGGTAACTAGTGTAATATTAATATAGTGTTATTAATATTAAAATGGCCTATGATGAACACTCCACGAAACGGTCCTCCTAACGTAGAACGCCCGCAGCGCAGACGACAGCCACCTCAGTACTTAGAGGATTACGCTGTCAGTCAACTACCTAGCCTTCTACAAACGGTAAACGCGGTAAAAGTAGAAAGTAAAATTATGTCTGACCTTAACGACCAGGTTTCCCCGACCACAGAGGCCCTAGTGGGTTCTAATGTAACTGACCAAGCTCACGGTGGGGACCAGGAGGGAGCTGACACGCCTTTACCCCCCGCCAATACCGAAGAAGTAGTCCCCGACCAGCCCCGGGAGGAAGACAACCCTACAGAGAGAGAACTCTGCACGGAAGAAGAGGAGGAGAGCGCCGAGGAAATAGAGCTCCAGGACTCCCCAACGAGTACAGCCAGGAGCGGCTCACCCAGGAGCGGCTCACCTCTACAACCGTCTTCCCCCAGCGAAGCGGAGAGGATGCTACAACAGGCGTTCCTCGTCAGCCTGACAGCCTCTACCGAACGCGATCGACTTCAGGGTGAACGCGATCGACTTCAGGGTGAACGCGATCGACTCCAAGCACAGATGCTTATCGAGCGCGAACAACTCCAAGCGCAGCAACGGAGCGAAGAAGAGCGCATACGCCTGGAGATGAGACGCCTTCAGACGGAAGAGAATATGGCAAGAGACCGGGCCGACGCCCAGCGCGCCGCTGCCGGTGCCCAAAGAGAAGCAGATCTCACCAAGCGCGAAGCCGAGCGCGACAAGCTACAAGCGCAACTAATGGAGCAGCTGATCCTCAAGGCAACACCCTCTCCCTCCGCCAGGGGTTCAAGGAACTCGTCGAGACAACAGTCAAGGGCAGCGTCTCCTAACCGAGCAAGCGACCCTGAACTTGACCAACAGACCAAGCCTATACCCCCCCGCAGACCCCCTTCCCAGACCGGTCCAAGCGAGACCCAGCTACAAGGAAGGAGCGGCATACACTGCGGAGAAGCTAAATAAACGACTACAGGATCTAGAGGATCTGATAGAAGAAGAAGAGGGAGAGGAGGAGAACCAAGCCCGACGACAGCACAGTACTCCACCGGACCAGGAGGTCCAGTACAGCCCAGGCTATACCCCCGCGGCGCTGCGCTACAGACCCCCGACTCTATTCACGGGTGAGCATGACGCACGACCAGCCCCGAGGAATAGCACCTGGACCAGCGGGCCATGGTACCCTGTCGGTACCAGCCCACAGAGAGGCGCAAGAGGAGACTCGCCTAGGAGGTCTCTCCCCCAACGCTCGCCGATGTATCAGCCATCCACGGCGTCATACATTGCCACGCCGACGTTTCCAGACTTCACCTATGAGAATCGAGCACAGTACACGGAGCTCCGGATGTGCTTAGAGACAATGATGGTGGATGTCGCTGATGAACGCCACAAGTATGCAATATTACTGAAGCACCTGAAAGTACCGCGAGCGCACAATATAGCACTAGCCTATGCCACCTCTACGACCCCATACACCGCGGCTCTAGCAGCGCTGGACCAGAGATATGGACGTATATGGGATTACGTAATCCAAGAGATAAGGCATGTTGATCGCCTACCCCCAGCAACAGACAATCGCTCATTAGACGACCTGTCGATAAAAGTGCAGTCCCTGGTAGGGATGCTGGGAGCGCAACGGGAAAAGGGCATGCACGAGCTATACACCAACTCTAACGTCGAGAGGATTTTAGAGAAGCTGCCACCCGCAAGACAAGAGCGTTTTAGGCGGCAGAGAGACCACCGTGATCCTAACGGTCCCGAACCATCCCTCCTCGATCTAGCCGACTTCCTGGCGAGAGAAGTCAGCAGCTTACGACTGGATACGTTCGTGCGGAGCACGCCAAGCTCCAGAGAGGGACCCAGGAGAATAAACGATGGAAGAAGATCGGTGACTGTCATGCACCAATCAGAGTCAGTACCGAGCAGTAAGAGCCACAGTACCCCCTCGAGAAAAGAGAAGTGGAAGATGGTGTGCCCCTACTGTGAGAAGGAACACTGGCTGTCACAATGTGACCTGTTCACAAAGATGAATGCAGAAGAAGTGAGTCAATGGATAAAGTCCAACAGGCGCTGTTACCGATGTGCGCGCAGTCACATGGCAGCCGAATGCCGCCTAAAGAAAAGGTGCAGTCGGTGTGACGGAGCCCATCTAGATATACTACACGACAGTAACAGAAGACGGCCTTCACCTGCACCATCGAGCGGCACCAAGGCAAGTGTCATGTACATTGACCCCGCCAGCAGCAGCGGCGCCCAAGTGCTCTTAAAGGTAGTCCGTGTGACATTGAGCTACCAAGATAAAGTCATGGACACTTACGCCGTCCTTGATGACGGGTCAGAGAAGACCCTTCTGCTCGCGTCCGCTGCGGCCCAGCTGGGACTGCGGGGGAGCGAGAACCAAATGACGATTCGGACAATAAGAAGAGATTTAAAGACGATAAAGGGCGAGAATGTCTCCTTCACTATCGCAGCAAGCGGGCAGCCAGAGCGACGGTATAGGATTACAAATGCTTTCACCAGCCAAGAAATAGGACTATCGCAGTACACCTACCCCATCGCCAAGCTGATGGATAAATATGTGCACCTGCGTCAACTACCTATCCCGCTCATAGACGGCGCCACCCCGACCCTGCTGATAGGCTCCGACCATGCAGACCTCATCGTCCCGATTGACCGGGTCCATACAGGACCCCGAGGCTGTCCTGCAGCAGTCGAGACCCGCCTAGGGTGGACACTACAAGGCCCCCTCGCTAAATCTCTCAACCGAACAGCAGCCACTAGCTGCCTCCACTCCAGAGCGACAGAAGAAGACACCACTCTCCTGCAGCATGTCGAGAGGCTATGGACACTAGAGACAATGCCCTTTAAGAACGAAAAGAAAGACATTCGTTCTAAAGAAGACATTTACGCCATAAACCTCCTCGAGCAAGGGACAAAGAGAGTCACAGTCGGCGGAGTGATGAGATACGCAACTCCACTCCTGAGGCGAGAGGGAATGCCCACCTTTCACGCAAAGAAAGACGCCACGGAGCGGTATCTATTGAACACAGAGCGGCGCCTAGCCAAAGACCCCGCTCAAGAGAGTGTGTACCGCGCTGAGATTGAGAAGCTAATCACAGCGGGACACGTAAAGAAGATTGACTGGCGACGCCGTGCGCTGCTCCGCGCCTCTCTGATCAAAGACGGCTTTGATCTCAGGCAGTGGGCCAGCAGCGACCCGCACGTATTGCGCAGCCTCTCCCCCGCGGACAAGGCTGCCAGCAGCGAGACCTGGATGGCGACCATCCCAGGAGAAGCCCAAGAAATGACACTAGGACTAGTCTGGCGCTTCAAAACAGACTCGCTCCATTATAGACACAAACCCCTGACCATGGAGCAGGGAAGGTCGACGGCGATACCGACCACCAGACGGAGTGTGTACAGAACACTCGCCAGACAATATGACCCGTTGGGATGTATTCTACCTTACACCACCAGGGCAAAGATGATTGTACGAGCACTATGGGACAAGGACCAGGGCTGGGACGACCCAATACCCGCACACCTTGCCTCCACATGGAGAGAGTGGGAGACGGAGCTCCGCTCACTCCCAGGCGTCAATATACGCCGCAGCTACTTCCCACCCACAGTGAGGCCAGAGACGTGCAAGATGGATCTACACGTCTTCAGTGACGCCTACGAAGTAGCCTATGGATCGGTGGCCTACTTGCGTGCCCAAGAGAGGGGAGGAGAGATACACACTGCTTTCATCCTGGCTCGCTCAAGAATAGCCCCACGAAAGCAACAATCTATCCCGCGTCTAGAGCTCTGCGCAGCCCTAGCAGGAGCGCATCTAGCCACGTTAATCCAACGTGAACTCACCATTCCGGTGCACAGAACAATCTTGTGGTCAGACTCCACGACAGTACTCACATGGATCAAGTCTGATTCATGCAGATACAAGGTCTTCGTGGGAGTCAGAATCACCGAGATTCAAGAGTTAACAGAAGCAGCGAGCTGGCGGTATGTGGACACCAAACACAACCCAGCTGACGTCATCACCCGGGGAATGTCCCTGGATGACCTCACCCGTCGCAACATCTACAGTGACGGACCGGAATTCCTCAAGCTCCCGGAAGAAGAGTGGCCTACGCCCACCCCACGGGAAGCAAGTAAAGAGGAGGCTGAGAACAAGAAACCTATGTTCTGTGGACTGAGCACAGTCGCCTCCACAGACCCCAACATAGATGACTGCATTACCCTACAGAGTGCGCAGCTAAAGACATTCCTGTGGCACCACCCAGAGATTCAGTCTACCACTGACATTTCAGCAGCTGACTACGAAGAAGCAGAACTTCTTCTACTACAACGAGCCCAAAGTGACTCGTTCCCTGATGAGCTAGACTGTCTACAGGGAGGAAAGCCCGTCCCATCAGACAGCAGACTGCTCCACCTGGCACCCGAGAGTGACGCCCATAATCTCATCAGAGTGGGTGGTCGCCTGCGGAGAGCCCCCGATCTACCGGATGACGTTAAGTACCCGATAGTCTTGAACAGCCGACACAA
This sequence comes from Notolepis coatsorum, assembly GCF_963971535.1. Taxonomy (NCBI): domain Eukaryota; kingdom Metazoa; phylum Chordata; class Actinopteri; order Aulopiformes; family Paralepididae; genus Notolepis; species Notolepis coatsorum. Next base: position 88,568,256 of record NC_140175.1, read on the forward strand.
GGTCACAGAGCTGATCATAAAGAAATACGACGAGGATGTACACCATGCAGGAGCAGAGAGAGTCTTCGCGGAGATCAGACGTCGCTATTGGATACTTCAAGGAAGAGAAGCGGTGCGACGCTTCCAGCGAACCTGTCTAGACTGCCGAAAGTGGCGCGCGCAGCCCAGCATACCCCGGATGGCTGACTTACCCCCCTGTCGCCTCCGACTCGGCGACAAGCCATTCCACTCCACAGGCATGGACTGTTTTGGCCCGTTGTATATAAAGAGAGGAAGAGGAACCGAGAAGCGGTGGGGTATTGTATTCAAATGCATGACCACCAGAGCGATACATATCGAACTCCTTCCGACCATGAGCACAGACTCATTCCTTATGGCCTTCCGAAGATTCACATCACGGAAAGGAAAACCGTCTACATTGTTGTCTGATCACGGGACAAACTTCAAAGGCGGAGAAAGAGAGCTGAGAGAGAGCTTCCAAGCTATGGGCCCAGAACTTAAGACCCACCTCGCTCCATCCCAGATTGACTTCCAGTTTAATCCCCCGAACGCACCCCACTTCGGTGGAACCTGGGAACGAGAAGTACGTTCTATAAAGACAGCCCTGTACGCCGTGCTTGGCGCCCAGACTGTGGCGGAAGAAGTCCTAATGACAGTCCTCACGGAGATCGAGGGAGTATTGAACTCCAAGCCCCTCGGCTACGTCTCCAGTGATATAGCAGATGTCGACCCAGTCACCCCCAACACACTCTTAATGGGGCGGCTGGACCCCGCGCTACCCCAGACAATGTACAGGCCTGAAGAAGCGAACGGCCGAAGAATGTGGAGGTACAGTCAAGTACTAGCTGACAAGTTTTGGAGCAGCTTCCTACTCGACTACCTACCGTCTCTACAGACCCGCCAGAAGTGGGTAAAAGAGAGACAATTTGACAGAAGGAACAGTCGTCATGATTATCGACCAGTCACTACCCAGAGCTATGTGGCCGGCTGGCCGCGTAAGCAAAGTGATCACCGGTGCCGATGGCAAGGTCCTAGCAGCTGAAGTGCTCGTCCAAGGGCGAACTTACACACGACCCGTGGCGAGGCTAATAGAACTGCCCCGACTCCCAGACACTATCGATGATGACCATGACCCCATGACTTTGTGAGTTGACTGACCCTTACAGCGGACCTTGAGTGGTAGACAGTGCGGTTAATCTGTCTCTGCTTAGCTAATTAGGTGGGACTAATTAGGGGGCGGCTGTTGTGAAGGATCAGATTAAACCGAATATATATATTTATTTATGGATATATATTTAATAGTATTTGTATATCGTTTGATATCCCCTGTATATTCCTTGTACAATATGCACTGAATATCCCTTTAGTCTACTAACAGCCCATAATAGTTTCATTCTACCATTGGACGAGAACCTGGCGCCAGCAGCCATGCCCCTTGGTTCAAGTTCAATCGTGCCGACAAACATGTCGTGGCAAGCCCGGTTCCGCGTAAGAATACGTCTGGCGAAATACGAATGGTACTATTTGTTCACAGCGCATATATATATGGCGCAAGTAAAGTAGAACTTTCTTTTAGTCCATTAGTCCTTTACCCTCCAACCTAGTAACAGACGTGAAGCCTCACCCACGACGCACGTGTGGTGCAGTAAGGCCTACTTGGCCTCAGAATAGGCATTGAGACATCGTGTGGATTAATAGTTGAATTGTCATAGTTTGGCACTATACCGTCGAGTGGGACGTATTTCTATTAAGTTAATAATAGTCTATTATGTATGGTGCATCGTTCGGTTAGAGTTATAAAGTGAGCAGTACCCCCATCGTTCCTGACGTTATCTGGAGTCTTAACCAGGCTGGGCAGACCACGTGTGGTGCTTGCATCCGAGGAGCTCCGGGCCAGGACGAGTGGACCTGTACATTGGATTACTTTACCCGGACGACGGCGAGCCTTCCACGGCTTGGATTATCTACATGCTTTGGGTGCTTTGATTATTCCATGGATAACGGCCAACACTGCTGAGTGTTGGAACTACCCCCCGGAGAGGAGTCCAGGTGAGACGGCGCTCTACCCCGAGTGAGGTCGCCTCACGTCTCTTCGTTGTGGACCGGCAGCTACCGTCCACCAGAGGGTCCAGCTGTATTCATCTGTGGACCGAGGTTCTGTGGGCACCGTGTTCAGCACTCTGAATTCTCCCAAGAAATCGTCGGCCAGATGGGATACCGCCAGCGGCTCTTCTAACCCCCCCCCCCCTACTGTCTTACAACCAGCGGGACCCCCCCCTTTAGTGTATCCAGCTATAATCATTTAAGTACCATCGCTATAGTTCCCTAAAGAACCAGGTTGTATACTTGCTCCCTGCGTAACCAGAGATTGGACATTCAATGTTGATTTACCTACGAATACTCATTTGCCTTACAAGTGCATTTCAAATCATAAATGTCATTAAGTGAACGTTGTATATACCCTTTGCTATATAAAATATTCGATTTATACATTTGTGTGGACTTCGTTTCATCAGGTGGGAAAGTGTTCATCATATCTATATCATGTACTGGATGGCCAGAAGTTAAAGTACAAGCGGTAGTGGTTTAATAATACCATACTTATCAATACAGTCAGGGAATTGTACCCCTCAGTTACACTACTGTATGAAACACCTGTCTCAGTACTAACACTACTGTATGAAACACCTGTCTCAGTACCAACACTACTGTATGAAACACCTGTCTCAGTACTAACACTACTGTATGAAACACCTGTCTCAGTAATAACACTACTGTATGAAACACCTGTCTCAGTACCAACACTACTGTATGAAACACCTGTCTCAGTAATAACACTACTGTATGAAACACCTGTCTCAGTACCAACACTACTGTATGAAACACCTGTCTCAGTACCAACACTACTGTATGAAACACCTGTCTCAGTAATAACACTACTGTATGAAACACCTGTCTCAGTACCAACACTACTGTATGAAACACCTGTCTCAGTAATAACACTACTGTATGAAACACCTGTCTCAGTAATAACACTACTGTATGAAACACCTGTCTCAGTAATAACACTACTGTATGAAACACCTGTATCAGTAATAACACTACTGTATGAAACACCTGTCTCAGTAATAACACTACTGTATGAAACACCTGTCTCAGTACCAACACTACTGTATGATACACCTGTCTCAGTAATAACACTACTGTATGAAACACCTGTCTCAGTAATAACACTACTGTATGAAACACCTGTCTCAGTAATAACACTACTGTGTGAAACACCTGTCTCAGTAATAACACTACTGTATGAAACACCTGTCTCAGTAATAACACTACTGTATGAAACACCTGTCTCAGTAATAACACTACTGTGTGAAACACCTGTCTCAGTAATAACACTACTGTATGAAACACCTGTCTCAGTAATAACACTACTGTATGAAACACCTGTCTCAATAATAACACTACTGTATGAAACACCTGTCTCAGTACCAACACTACTGTATGAAACACCTGTCTCAGTACTAACACTACTGTATGAAACACCTGTCTCAGTAATAACACTACTGTATGAAACACCTGTCTCAGTAATAACACTACTGTATGAAACACCTGTCTCAGTAATAACACTACTGTATGAAACACCTGTCTCAGTACTAACACTACTGTATGAAACACCTGTCTCAGTACCAACACTACTGTATGAAACACCTGTCTCAGTACTAACACTACTGTATGAAACACCTGTCTCAGTAATAACACTACTGTATGAAACACCTGTCTCAGTACCAACACTACTGTATGAAACACCTGTCTCAGTAATAACACTACTGTATGAAACACCTGTCTCAGTAATAACACTACTGTATGAAACACCTGTCTCAGTACCAACACTACTGTATGAAACACCTGTCTCAGTAATAACTACTGTATGAAACACCTGTATCAGTAATAACACTACTGTATGAAACACCTGTCTCAGTACCAACACTACTGTATGAAACACCTGTCTCAGTACCAACACTACTGTATGAAACACCTGTCTCAGTACCAACACTACTGTATGAAACACCTGTCTCAGTAATAACACTACTGTATGAAACACCTGTCTCAGTAATAACACTACTGTATGAAACACCTGTCTCAGTACCAACACTACTGTATGAAACACCTGTCTCAGTACCAACACTACTGTATGAAACACCTGTCTCAGTACTAACACTACTGTATGAAACACCTGTCTCAGTAATAACACTACTGTGTGAAACACCTGTCTCAGTAATAACACTACTGTATGAAACACCTGTCTCAGTACCAACACTACTGTATGAAACACCTGTCTCAGTAATAACACTACTGTATGAAACACCTGTCTCAGTAATAACACTACTGTATGAAACACCTGTCTCAGTAATAACACTACTGTATGAAACACCTGTCTCAGTACTAACACTACTGTATGAAACACCTGTATCAGTAATAACACTACTGTATGAAACACCTGTCTCAGTACTAACACTACTGTATGAAACACCTGTCTCAGTAATAACACTACTGTATGAAACACCTGTCTCAGTACTAACACTACTGTATGAAACACCTGTCTCAGTAATAACACTACTGTATGAAACACCTGTATCAGTAATAACACTACTGTATGAAACACCTGTCTCAGTACTAACACTACTGTATGAAACACCTGTATCAGTAATAACACTACTGTATGAAACACCTGTCTCAGTAATAACACTACTGTATGAAACACCTGTCTCAGTACCAACACTACTGTATGAAACACCTGTCTCAGTACCAACACTACTGTATGAAACACCTGTCTCAGTAATAACACTACTGTATGAAACACCTGTCTCAGTACTAACACTACTGTATGAAACACCTGTCTCAGTACCAACACTACTGTATGAAACACCTGTCTCAGTAATAACACTACTGTATGAAACACCTGTCTCAGTACCAACACTACTGTATGAAACACCTGTCTCAGTACCAACACTACTGTATGAAACACCTGTCTCAGTAATAACACTACTGTATGAAACACCTGTCTCAGTAATAACACTACTGTATGAAACACCTGTCTCAGTACCAACACTACTGTATGAAACACCTGTCTCAGTAATAACACTACTGTATGAAACACCTGTCTCAGTAATAACACTACTGTATGAAACACCTGTCTCAGTAATAACACTACTGTATGAAACACCTGTCTCAGTAATAACACTACTGTGTGAAACACCTGTCTCAGTAATAACACTACTGTATGAAACACCTGTATCAGTAATAAAACTACTGTATGAAACACCTGTCTCAGTACCAACACTACTGTATGAAACACCTGTCTCAGTAATAACACTACTGTATGAAACACCTGTCTCAGTAATAACACTACTGTAACACTACTGTATGAAACACCTGTCTCAGTAATAACACTACTGTATGAAACACCTGTCTCAGTAATAACACTACTGTATGAAACACCTGTCTCAGTAATAACACTACTGTATGAAACACCTGTCTCAGTAATAACACTACTGTATGAAACACCTGTCTCAGTACTAACACTACTGTATGAAACACCTGTCTCAGTACTAACACTACTGTATGAAACACCTGTCTCAGTAATAACACTACTGTATGAAACACCTGTCTCAGTAATAACACTACTGTATGAAACACCTGTCTCAGTACTAACACTACTGTATGAAACACCTGTCTCAGTAATAACACTACTGTATGAAACACCTGTCTCAGTAATAACACTACTGTATGAAACACCTGTCTCAGTAATAACACTACTGTATGAAACACCTGTCTCAGTACCAACACTACTGTATGAAACACCTGTCTCAGTAATAACACTACTGTATGAAACACCTGTCTCAGTACCAACACTACTGTATGAAACACCTGTCTCAGTAATAACACTACTGTATGAAACACCTGTCTCAGTACCAACACTACTGTATGAAACACCTGTCTCAGTACCAACACTACTGTATGAAACACCTGTCTCAGTAATAACACTACTGTATGAAACACCTGTCTCAGTAATAACACTACTGTATGAAACACCTGTCTCAGTAATAACACTACTGTATGAAACACCTGTCTCAGTAATAACACTACTGTATGAAACACCTGTCTCAGTACCAACACTACTGTATGAAACACCTGTCTCAGTACCAACACTACTGTATGAAACACCTGTCTCAGTAATAACACTACTGTATGAAACACCTGTCTCAGTACCAACACTACTGTATGAAACACCTGTCTCAGTACCAACACTACTGTATGAAACACCTGTCTCAGTAATAACACTACTGTATGAAACACCTGTCTCAGTACCAACACTACTGTATGAAACACCTGTCTCAGTAATAACACTACTGTATGAAACACCTGTCTCAGTAATAACACTACTGTATGAAACACCTGTCTCAGTAATAACACTACTGTATGAAACACCTGTCTCAGTACCAACACTACTGTATGAAACACCTGTCTCAGTAATAACACTACTGTATGAAACACCTGTCTCAGTAATAACACTACTGTATGAAACACCTGTCTCAGTAATAACACTACTGTATGAAACACCTGTCTCAGTAATAACACTACTGTATGAAACACCTGTCTCAGTAATAACACTATTGTATGAAACACCTGTCTCAGTACCAACACTACTGTATGAAACACCTGTCTCAGTAATAACACTACTGTATGAAACACCTGTCTCAGTACCAACACTACTGTATGAAACACCTGTCTCAGTAATAACACTACTGTATGAAACACCTGTCTCAGTAATAACACTACTGTATGAAACACCTGTCTCAGTAATAACTACTGTATGAAACACCTGTCTCAGTAATAACACTACTGTATGAAACACCTGTCTCAGTAATAACACTACTGTATGAAACACCTGTCTCAGTACTAACACTACTGTATGAAACACCTGTCTCAGTAATAACTACTGTATGAAACACCTGTCTCAGTAATAACACTACTGTATGAAACACCTGTCTCAGTAATAACACTACTGTATGAAACACCTGTCTCAGTAATAACACTACTGTATGAAACACCTGTCTCAGTAATAACACTACTGTATAAAACACCTGTCTCAGTAATAACACTACTGTATGAAACACCTGTCTCAGTAATAACACTACTGTATAAAACACCTGTCTCAGTACCAACACTACTGTATGAAACACCTGTCTCAGTAATAACACTACTGTATGAAACACCCGTCTCGGTAATAACACTACTGTATGAAACACCTGTCTCAGTAATAACACTACTGTATGAAACACCTGTCTCAGTACCAACACTACTGTATGAAACACCTGTCTCAGTAATAACACTACTGTATGAAACACCTGTCTCAGTACCAACACTACTGTATGAAACACCTGTCTCAGTAATAACACTACTGTATGAAACACCTGTCTCAGTACCAACACTACTGTATGAAACACCTGTCTCAGTAATAACACTACTGTATGAAACACCTGTCTCAGTAATAACACTACTGTATGAAACACCTGTCTCAGTACCAACACTACTGTATGAAACACCTGTCTCAATAATAACACTACTGTATGAAACACCTGTCTCAGTAATAACACTACTGTATGAAACACCTGTCTCAGTAATAACACTACTGTATGAAACACCTGTCTCAGTACTAACACTACTGTATGAAACACCTGTCTCAGTAATAACACTACTGTATGAAACACCTGTCTCAGTAATAACACTACTGTATGAAACACCTGTCTCAGTAATAACACTACTGTATGAAACACCTGTCTCAGTACCAACACTACTGTATGAAACACCTGTCTCAGTACTAACACTACTGTATGAAACACCTGTCTCAGTAATAACACTACTGTATGAAACACCTGTCTCAGTAATAACACTACTGTATGAAACACCTGTCTCAGTAATAACACTACTGTATGAAACACCTGTCTCAGTACTAACACTACTGTATGAAACACCTGTCTCAGTACTAACATGCTCTCTCTCTCTCTTTGCCTCATTCAGTCAGAGCAGTCCAGAAACTCTGGATCTTTCAAGAATAAAATGGGTGAGTGAAAAACAAGCTTTTTCCACAAAACATTACTGGTCTATTCACAAACTATTTACATTTAAAACCGAATTGACATTTAAAGCCTAATTGATTAATTAATCTCAAGCCCTAGCCCTCTTTTATTGATCCTCCAATCACAACTGTTGCTTCCTGAGGGAGCGAACAGTTGTGATTGGAGTATCAAGAAAAGAGGGCAGGGCTTGATATAGGTCAGTTGGTCTGGTTCACTGTTGTGAATGCTTTTGCCCTGAGCGCCCCCCTCTGCTCCTCTGCTCCTCTGCTCCCAGGGCTGCCTCTGTGTTCCCTGGGCCTGATGAAGGACGCGTGGGAACGCCTGCGCCAGTGCATCAGCCCCAGCTGCACCACCATGCCCCACCGCGGCACAGACGGCGCGCCCATCCTCACCCAGGTCTTCCACTTCCTGTGCGGGAACCTGCTGCACCCCTCTCCCCCCTGCTCCTTGTCCCTGCTGGACAGAGAGGCGGGCGGCCAGGCGGACCCCAAGGCCATCACGTTGGCCATGCTCCAGCAGCAGCAGAGGGCTGAGGTACTGCCATGTGTACTGCACCTTGTGTGTACTGCACCTTGTGTGTACTGCTCCTTGTGTCTACTGCACCTTGTGTACTGCACTGCACCTTGTGTACTGCACCTTGTGTACTGCACCTTGTGTATACTGCACCTTGTGTGTACTGCACCTTGTGTGTACTGCTCCTTGTGTATACTGCTCCTTGTGTGTACTGCTCCTTGTGTGTACTGCTCATTGTGTATACTGCTCCTTGTGTACTGCACCTTGTGTGTACTGCTCCTTGTGTGTACTGCTCCTTGTGTGTACTGCTCCTTGTGTACTGCACCTTGTGTATACTGCTCCTTGTGTACTGCACCTTGTGTATACTGCTCCTTGTGTACTGCACCTTGTGTGTACTGCTCCTTGTGTGTACTGCACCTTGTGTGTACTGTTCCTTGTGTGTACTGCACCTTGTGTATACTGCTCCTTGTGTCTACTGCACCTTGTGTACTGCACTGCACCTTGTGTACTGCACCTTGTGTACTGCACCTTGTGTATACTGCACCTTGTGTACTGCACCTTGTGTCTACTGCACCTTGTGTCTACTGCACCTTGTGTATACTGCTCCTTGTGTGTACTGCACCTTGTGTGTACTGCACCTTGTCTGTACTGCTCCTTGTGTATACTGCACCTTGTGTACTGCACCTTGTGTATACTGCTCCTTGTGTGTACTGCACCTTGTGTGTACTGCACCTTGTCTGTACTGCTCCTTGTGTATACTGCACCTTGTCTATACTGCACCTTGTGTGTACTGCACCTTGTGTGTACTGCACCTTGTGTGTACTGCACCTTTACTTTACACCGTTTACTTTTTTTTTCTCTACTTTTTCTCCCCATTTTTCTCTCTATATATATATATTAAGGCTGTCAAATATTTAAGCATTACATCACACGCAGGAGTGGTTTGTGACCAATAAACCATGCCTAGGGGTGGTTGTTAGGCCCGAGGCGCAGCCGAGGGTCGTTAGACCCCCCTAGGCATAGTTTATTGGTCACAAATCACGACTGCAAGTGGTGTAAAGCTTTTATACAACTGCCAGATTCATCCAACCTTATTTCTATACAATAAACACACATTAATCGAAGATTTATTGAAAAAACCATCCGCCAGAAAAAGTAGTTCCCACAACTACAAAAAAGACAAGTTGCCTCCATGTGGAAGCAGCTTGAAGTGCATCCAACCAACTAACACATCCAACTGTGTATTATTGGAATGATTGAGAGAAGTTGCCTCATGTGGAAGCAGCTTGAAGTGCATCCAACCAACTAACACATCCAACTGTGTATTATTGGAATGATTGATTGCAAATTTTATTACCAGATGCAGAATGGGTACAATACAGTACGGCTCAATACACACAATTGTTAAGGGAATGCAGACCTACTTTCCATAGAACTTCATTCTTAGATGCTTCTATATAAAGTAGGTAAAACAAATTAAAAGGTTTTCTTTGCCCTATAGGAAAAAAAACGTTTTCTTCGCCCTATTTTTTTATTTATTTCTTTTAGCCTAAACTTAACCAGTTGGAAACCAGGGGTACAGTAATAAAATTAGCAATCAACCAATCAATCAATTCAATAGACCATGCTCACTTAAAACAGCGCTGCTTCTCTCTCAGTCTGACTCCCCCGCTGTTGCAGACAGGAGTGTGTGTGTGTGTGTGTGTGTGTGTGCGTGTGTGTGTGTGTGTGTGTGTGTGTGTGTGTGTGTTTGTGGGTACGCCAGCGTCGGACAGTGTGAGAGTGAACGCTGCAGTCAGTGGGAAGGAAGTAGAAATTTAAATCAATCAATTAATCTATCAATCAATCCGCGATTTTTCTTTTGTTCTAGATTGACTCAAGACCCATCAATTACATCATCCAACATTGTTTAAAGGACTAACACATTCCCCTTGACAGAATCGCTTCATATTTAGTCGTTATGGGCTTATGGCGCTATCAACATTCTGGCGCTATCAACATTCTCCCGGAGTGAGCCGGCGGAGTGATTATGTGATTCGGTTGTGGGCGGGTCCTGAGCCCAGGACCGTGGATTGTTGCCAATAAAGACGTGTAAATGGCCAATCAGAATCGCGAAATTTGCATGCCGTTGTATAAATCGCGTTAATATCGCGTTAACTCCCGATTCTATTAATGCCACTAATTTTTTTAACTCAAGATTAACTAAAAAAATTTTTTTTTTTTTTTTTTTTTTTTACTAGACTTCACTCAGGTGTATTATTGATGCTCTCATTGATACTATGTTTGTTTCTGAAGTGTGTGTGTGTGTGTGTGTGTGTGTGTGTGTGTGTGTGTGTGTGTGTGTGTGTGTGTGTGTGTGTGTGTGTGTGTGTGTGTGTGTGTGTGTGTGTGTGTGTGTGTGTGTGTGTGTGTGTGTGTGTGTGTGAGATATAGAGAGAGAGGGGGGTGAGAGAGATGAGGAAGGGGCAAAAGAGAAAAAGAGCTGGGAGAGTGTGTGTGTGAGGGAGAGAGGGGGGTGTGTGATTAATCAGCCCTTGTGTGTGTGAATGTAACAAGTTCCTAACGTTTTCTTTCCCCTATTATTTCATGCACATTTTATTCATTGTTTTAAATTATTATTTTCTTTTAAGTTATTTTGTGCATCACTCTGTTTTGAATTTGATGAAAATTTGCAATGCATGAGGGTCATCCCTTTGTGTTAAATGGCTGCACAAAGCAAGCATTTGTTGACTCGCATGTTGATAAGAGTATTAAAACTTGGAACTTGAAAAAGATCTGTTTAAGGTAATAAAAAAAAATGCGATTAATTTGCGATTAATCGCGAGTTAACTATGGACAATCATGCGATTAATCGAGTTAAATATTTTAATCGTTTGACAGCACTAAATATATATATATATATATATTTTTTTTCTTTTTCTTTTTTTTTTTGACTGGGCCAACAGCTAAAACACTGTACTTGACTGCTACAAATAACACACGAATGGTCGCCGCTGTATGATCCCGGCTCTGTCTCTGTGGCAGGTGCGCCTGGAGGCCCTGTGTCAGATCTCCTCCTTCCTGTCGGAGATGGAGGAGAAGAGCTCCACAGCGCCCCCCTGCTTCCCTGGCCTGCTGCAGTCGGTGCAGCTGCAGTTCCTCTCCGGCTGCTTCGGTCTGGGAACGCCCGTCATCGGCTGCCTGTCGGGAGCCAATGACAAGATGCAGCACTACACGGTAACTCCTCCCCCTGCCGGCTGTTACCACGGCAACTTGTACATCCGTAACTGTTAATTCAGTGGGTTAACCCTTTCACACTACCACACTACCAAATGGTTAACCCTTTCACTGCGACAATACAGAAAGTTAACCCTTTCACTGCCACACAACACATGGTTAACCCTTTCACTACCACACTACAGAAGGTTAACCCTTTACTATCGCACTACAGACGGTTAACCGTCTGTGGTGTGATCATAAAGGGTTAACCTTCTGTAGTGTGGTAGTGAAAGGGTTAAGGGATGGCAAAGTAAGGAGTCACTGTAAGATATAAGGATGAAATTAGAAGTTGTGTTTCAGTATTGAGAGTCAGATAGTCCTAACAGTTCGAAAACTCACCATCCGTACCCACAGTTGTGGAGCCTGATGGCTACTGGCATGAAGGACTGGTCAAGGTGGTTTGTGGTGTGTCGTGGGTAGGGTTGGGTACCGTTCACATTTGAATCAATGCCGGTACCCAACGGTACCTTTTTTCTGTACTTTAGTCTCTAAAATTGTAATCTACCTACCTCAGTTGTAAAAAAATTGTCTAAACTTCAAATGATTTATTATCATTATTATTTATTTAGAACAATTTGTTAATATATATATATACTGTATACACACTATCTTTTAAATACAAAATAACAAGTATAAATCGATTAAACAAACCACTCTAGCAGCAATGAACTATTCTGCTGAACTAAAAGCTACACATCTATATATTTAAATAAATATACCTGAAGATGTCGAAGCCTCAGTGTCGTTGTCTGCATCTAGCTTTGTTTTTTTTTCAAAACTTTGTTTATTGAAGTTTTTTTCGTTGCAATGAGCACAAGGTCAAATTGTACACATATATGCCAGACGTATTGCACATATCTACATATAAGTAGTCAAAATATAGGTCTGTTGAATGTAGACAATATACATATTGCACAAAGCTACATATAATTAGTCAAAATATAGGTATGTTGGATAAACAATATACCTATTGCACAAAGCTATGTATAAATAGACAAAATATAGGTCTGTTGAATGTAAATAATATACATATTGCACAAAGCTACGTATAAGTAGTCAAAGTATAGGTCTGTTGAATATATAGACTAAAGCGAGTACACCACAAAATAAATATAAATATTGTTTCGGACATACAGTCAATTAAACAGATATGTACACTCAGGACAAGGACTGTACAGCAGAAATAGAGGAATGGAACACTTATTTTTTTTTTAAGTGAGAAGGTAGACATCAGGTTACATTTGCACATGTAGATAGGTCAATCGACTGGGCAGTGCTAGGCTAGGAGTGAGCATTATTTATGGGGGGGTTGATTGAACCTTGTTCCCCAACATAAGTAAAGAAACGACCCCATGTTTTATAAAATCTAGCTGTAGAACCCCTTATGACACACCTTATTTTCTCCATCTTAAGGAAGTGCAAAATATCCCTGAGCCACATAGAGTGAGATGGAGTGGGTGACTTCCAGTGCAGTAAAATGAGACGTCTAGCCAGGAGAGTAACAAATGCCACCAGGTCAGCTTTACATCGTGGCAAAGACAGGGTAGTAGGGGAGATAGAGACACCAAAGCAAGCAGTTATGGCAGTCGGGCTGATTGGGATCTCAATACTATTTGAGATAGTTTCAAATATTTCAGACCAAAAATTATGTAGGGAAGGGCACGACCAAAACATGTGACTATGTGTAGCAGGGGCACGGTGGCATCTGTCACAGGTGGGATCAATGTTGCCATAGATCTTGGGCTAGCCTGACTTTAGTAAAGTGTGAACGGTGAACAATTTTACATTGGATCAGTCCGTGCCTGGCACAAATTGAAGAGGAGTGGACCCGGTGTAGAATATCTAGTGCATCTAGCTTTGTAAAGAGTAACCACACTTGCGACCGTTTTCGGCTTGCCATTGCCCCGAGTGCTTTGTTGTTGTTGTTCTTGAATCAAGTCAAATACTAAGAGTGTAAGAGTGTATTTTGCATGTGAACGTGCGGCACACTTCATAGGGTTCATTTAGCGGTAAATGAAACGTTGACGTCATCAGACGAAAAAAAATAAAAATTAAAAATTTGGCACCAGTGGATCTCACGTGATTCGGTACTCTGTAGTACCGACGTGATTAGGTCGATACCCTTAAAAGTACCGGATCCGGTACCCATCCCTAGTCATGGGGAGATAAGTCTATGGCCGCACGTGCTCCTCATTCTGGCTAGACGGCGTGGTTCCATTATAAATAGCGTCCAGCTTTTTTCTCGCCCTCCTCTCGCCCACCACCTCTAGTTTGACCAGCTCGACTGATGATACTACTGATAGTAACGCGGTCCCATGTGTGTTGTGTACAGTTGGCTTATAAAACTCTCTCATCCCTCTCTCATCCAGTCTGGCACCCAGTCGGCATCCATGGCATCCCAGAGAGAGCTCCAGTCCGCAGCTCACACCCTCTACCAGCAGGTGGCGCGTGTCCTCCGGCAGAAGGTCCTGCTCGAGAGGGAAAAGACAGGTCGGTCGGGTGACTTGTGTGTGAATTGGTTGGATCTGTTTCCGGGGCTGTTTTTTATTCGAGAATCTTTTATTCAAAACAACGGATTTTCTTTCCAGTGGAGTTGTTTGAAGAAACTACTCTCTGCTCATTCGGTTTCTATGACTGCTACTTTCGTGCTTTATTTGTTGTCAACGCAGATAATATAGAATACTGGCACTGAAAGCCTGTATACTGAACAAGGCCTGCACACACAAACGTTTGTGCTGTATTATCTACATTGAATTGGAAGGGGAAAAAAGGAACACATTTGAAACAAAGTGAGTTTGAATATTGGCTTTTTATGAATGTGGACCTTTATCACCATTACTTCAATGTTCCAACAGTCTTGATATTATTTTTATTCAGTGTTTTAACACATATACAAACAAAGCAGACAGAATAGACCAAATAAAGACATCAGCTATGCACAAAACTATATATATACCCCCCCTCCCCTCAACAGAAAGGAAAAAAAGAAAAAACAAGACAACCAGTCACTCCTTCGTGTCTCCTACCATTGTTAGACATATCAAGTCTTAAAGATTGAAAAATAGTAGTAGACGCAAAGTCTTTTTACATGGCTTTGTGTAAGAGACAGCTTCACAGTTGCCATTCAGTCCACATAGTCCAAATATATAATCCTTGTACAAAGTACCATCAGGCCATCAAGACCAAGATCAGGCCATCCCTTCAGTTGATGCCTGTAGAGCAAGGAGCCGAGGGAAGAAACACCACAGAACAAACACACAGCAAAAACAGACAAAAACAGTGCTCTATAAGTTCACATTGTCTTAGACATATATTGTAATGCTTGTTCACAGAACAAGAATTTAGCCCTTCAAACTAGGAAAGTATGTTCCAACAGTGAGTTACTGAATATCATTTACTTATTGAAGAAGAACAAAACATTGTAAAAGATGTCCCCCTCACCAGCTGAACCCGTGTGTCGCCCTCTGCCCTCCAGGCTGCTGCCAGCACCTGCTCCTAGCCACCGTGTTCGCTCTGAACTTCCACTACCAGCCCGTGGACCTGGTGGTGGTCATCAAGTGTGGCATCCTGGAGATCCTGTCCACGCTGACCGACAACACCTGTGTGCTGATGAACCAGCGCTGGCTGGCGGCCTCTGTGTCCGGACACATGCTGCTGAGTGGGGCCGTCAAGCTGGCCTGCACCCGCCTGCTGCAGATCCTGGCCATAGCCGCGAGGTGAGAGCGTAGGGATATCAGGGAGACATTAGACACTTGTGATGGAGCCATAGGGAGGTGTAGTCTGACGTCACTTTAGTTTCCCCGCGTGGTCCACCCGTATAGGGATTTATCATTGGGAAAATATATTATCGGCTATTGTAATAATTCTGCCTCATGAACATTGGCAAGTTTTCCATTTTTGCACAAAATGAGTTCCCTTCTATCACTAACATTATTGTTTAAGCATTTTTGGTTGAAATAAAATTATACGTAATTATTTTACGATCGGCGGATCGCCCAAACGGCAAACCGGAAACAGAAAGTGGTGCTCATCCAAATTCGGTCCGACCACTCGCTATAGCTCCCGGGGCTCCATCTCGACACACTGGATAATCAATCGCTCGCCCTAACTCAATAAACAACGTTATTTGGACGTATATAGTATTATACAACCTGGAAATGGTTAATCTAGATCAACATCCCATAATAGGAAACTTTCTACTCCAAGCTGATCGCCCAACGGCCCGAGGAGACTGGGGTAAGTTTCAGCGTTTATTATTACAGTGTTCGATACAAACTGCTCTGATGATCATATCACCCACACTACATGAATCATCTAACGTTGGCCACGGAATTATAACCGACCCTCCCCCCCCCCCCATCCGGTCAACATCAGATGATGAGTAGTAACTTCTAGAAGCACGTACATTTGAAATTTTTTATCTGGCGCCGATCGCTATCAAACTGTATTTGATCATCAATATAATGCATTTATGGCTATAAATCACGTTCTGCAGAATGCTGCAGAAAACGATAAAAACATATTTATACTTTAGAGTCTAGACCATATTTTAGTATGAATATGTGAATGAAAAAGTAGAACGTTGCTACATCCTAAACGATAGATACTTGACGTTGAATGGGCCATAGTAATGTCAATTTAGCAATACAATTTAAAAAGTTATAGCCCTGCAAAGAAGGGGAACATCTCCATAGACTTTCAACAGTGGCAGAGAGGGGTATATGATCAGAATAATCCCTGGCAGATAAAGGGTTAATTGTGAATTGTGTCATGTTGAGCTATAGATTGTGGATGAATACGCACAGAAAGGTACACCATGCCAATGTTCATGCTTTATTTGTTTTAAACGAGTCGATTTAGAAATGTGTCCATTGGAAATACATTGCAATTTGACGTAACCACTACACCTCCCAATGCGTAGTGGGCAAGGCGCTCGCCACAAAATCTGGAGACGCTGGGCTCGCCTGTTCGAGCCCAGCGCTCCACATTTGCTTTCAGTTTAGCTGGTCGTCCGTACTAATACACATTGGCCGTATTAGGGGGAGGGAAACTGATGGGTGGGGATCGGGCGTTGTGGACAGCGACTCCTACAGGTTGGTTGGTGCGCCTGCGCAGTAGAATCAGGAAGTGTCGGGGGCAGCGTGAGCCTCCCACGCGTTACTCCTCGCCACTGAGAGATCGAGCTGCGCAGGTGAAAAGATGCGACTGCTGTTACCTCAAGTACCGGAGGGGACTTGTGCTATTTATGACTTAGTCCACATTGCAGCCGGCTTGTGGGAGGCAAGAAACAGCGTTCGTG
Source organism: Notolepis coatsorum (assembly GCF_963971535.1). NCBI lineage: Eukaryota > Metazoa > Chordata > Actinopteri > Aulopiformes > Paralepididae > Notolepis > Notolepis coatsorum. The sequence continues at coordinate 88,585,470 of NC_140175.1, forward strand.
ACAGGGGAGGGTTGAATTGGATGATACGAAATTGGGATGGGAGAAAAATATAGAAAAATGGGAGAAAAAGTGGATCAAAACCACTACACCTCCCAATAAGGCGATTTAAGGTGTCTGAATTTTGTGGCGTCCTGGAATACCATGTTAGTTGTAATGTCGTAGGTTCAAATCCGGCGTGAGGCCTTTGTTGCGCGCAGGGCTCTCCCCAGGATTCTCCAACAAGACGGTGCTGAGTTACTACTAGAAGGGGGGGGGCGGAGGGGTGTGGGGGGGGGGGGCGGTGGCCCCCGTCTGGGTGGTAAAACATGTGCAACAAAGAAAGCCATTTGCTGTAATTTCCTGCAACTTAAAAACACAATTTGAATAAAATAGCAAGCACGGGTAAGTTCCAAATGAGTTATTTACTTAAGTACAGTGTATACGGTTGCACAATTGTGAATTGTGACATAATTGTGATTTAGCATTAATTGTGTGTATGATGAGTGGCTTATAGTTCAGTATTACTCTCTAGATGTGTCCCTTATCTCTGTGTTGTATCCTCTAACCTCAGCTCCTGTGAGGAGGCGCTGCCTACAGATGTGTCCCTTATCTCGGTGTTGTATCCTCTAACCTCAGCTCCTGTGAGGAGGCGCTGCCTACAGATGTGTCCCAGGCTCTGATGGACGTGATGTGTGAACAGCTGCAGAGTCTCCTGCACACCTTCCACCAGCAGGAGGTGCCAGAGAGGGGAGCAGTAGAGGACACTGACCTGGAGTCTAGTGCCAAGAGAGCCAAGCTAGAAGGTGAGGCAAAGGCTATGTGACACAGAGTTAAAGCTGCGCTGTGTTTAGACTGCCACCCTGTGGTCATGTGATGCAACCGCACCTTGTTTAAAAATAAGAGGATCTGAGAAAATAACGGGTACATTTGAGGCACTGTTGTATGTCCTTCACCTTTCCAAGATAATATATTCCTTTATTCATTCCCATTGGCGATCGTACAGTTTGGTAATTGATAGACATGTTACTTAGGAGCCCGCTATAGAAAATGTCCCTGGGGCGACCAAGTGGCGAACCACGGAACGCGCTGCGTCTCTCTCGCTCTCTCGCTCTCTCGCTCTCTCGCTCTCGCTCTCGCTCTCGCTCTCGCTCTCTATCGGACTGCCCGGTAGTAAAAACCAATACAAAAAAAAGAAATGTCCCTAACTTAAGTTTGCCCTGAGTGGGAGGTTCGAAGGGTCAAAGTGGGTATCCAACAAGAGGGAAGACTGTCAAGTTTTAAACTGTGGATACCAAACAGAAGGTAAAGATGACTTTGAACTGTTAAACGGTAATCCAGAACTATTTTATTGCACTGTAAAAAACGGTGATTTTATAGTATGTCTGAACTTTATGTCCTCATTTCATCATTCATGTCTTTTCTATTCTACTAAAACTGAATCAAACCATAAACAAGGTGGCCTGTTGGGATGTTAGATCCTAATGTGAAAAAATTAAGGCTGTCAAAGTTAACGCAGTATTAACGCGTTATCGCGCGATTCTATTAACGCCACTATTTTTTTAACTCACGATCAGTGATGGGCAAGCTACTTGGAAAATGTAGTAAGCTACACTACAAGTTACTCTCGATTAAATATAGCTCAACTACAATGGAAGCTATCCCCAGAGAAATGTAGCAAGCTACACTACAAGAACATGGCAAAAATAGCTAACTACATCGGCACTACTTTTTTTTTTTTTTTTTTTTTTTAACTTCATGATCAGGTTTCCACCAAACAAATAGGCAGGGAAAAAAATGGTTCAGTTTGATTGTTTATTATAAAACTGAAACAAGCCCTCCAACTATGCTAATATGTCTATACTACTACAGTATACATGTACTCAGAGTATAACACTCAAGCTTGACACTTCTAGACAAACAATACTTACTTATCCTTGGCTGCTAGATATGTACCACTCCTGCTGACTTGTTGTACACAATTTGTAAGTTGCTTTGAATGAAAGCGTCAGCTAAATGACCAAATGTATTTAAATATGTAACTCACAAAACATTCCATGGCCCCAAAATCATGTGGGGACCCCCCCTGGGGGTCCTGACCCACAGGTTGAGAACCACTGCTCTTTTCCCTCTTAGTGTATGTATTTAATGTTAGTTTGTTTTTTCTTTTCCTCCACCCCCATAATATTGTTCATTTTCTGCCTACAGTTAAACATGATAGCAGCTATCTATTAGTTAAAGCTGTTGACGGAAAGTGTACTGACTTGTGTGCTGTTTGGGAACAGTTGACAATGTTTAATGTAAAGATTTTCATCAGCTCACCTGAATATGTGTTCTCGAGTTAGTGCTGGGCGTGTGGGAAGTTGAGATCAGCTTCGTTTTTGGCTGACACAATAAACACCTAAACATTATGTTTTAGGCGTTTTTTCAGTCAAACATTTTTCCAGATAGGGCCATGGAGAGGCATTGTTGTTATTGACATCATCATCTTCATCAATGCCATCAGCCCTGGAAACATCGAATCCCTCTGCCATTTCGCGCGGACTGGTTCATGTAATCTGTTAAATTGCATTAATTCATTCAGCGGTCTGTTTTGATTTGCACTTCCGGGTTTGCGGAGCTGGAGTCCCGCCCTATCCTGCCTCTGATTGGCCTACCCGTAATGTTTTGGCCTAACCTTACCCAATCGTGAGTCGTCATACTCATATCTAAACCAACCAACCAATCATAGTGGGTTTTCTGCTGGGAGTTTTTATTTTTTCACAAATCTTTGTCTGTTTCTCCGGATAGTAGCGTGTAGCGTTTCCACACGCTACGTCACTACTTCGTTCTAAAAATAGCTGCACTACAGAGAACGCTACTTGGTTCAAAAGTAGTGATGCTACCATCACACTACTGAGAATTGTAGTTAAGCTATGTAGCGTCGCTACTTGTAGCTAGCTACTGCCCATCACTGCTCACGATTAACTTACATTTTTTTTTTTTTTTTTTTTTTTTAACTAGACTTCACTCAGGTGTATTATTGATGCTCTCATTGATACTATGTTTGTTTCTGAAGTGTGTGTGAGAGATATAGAGAGAGAGGGGGGTGAGAGAGATGATGAAGGGGCAAGACAGAAAGAGAGCTGGGAGAGTGTGTGTGAGAGAGAGAGGGGGGGGTGTGATTAATCAGCCCTTTTGTGGGTCAATGTAACAAGTTCCTAACGTTTTCTTTCCCCTATTATTTCATGCACACTTTATTCATTGTTTTAAATTATTATTTTCTTTTAAGTTATTTTGTGCATCACTCTGTTTTGAATTTGATGCAAATTTGCAATGCATGAGGGTCATCCTTTTGTGTTAAATGGCTGCATAAAGCAAGCATTTGTTGACTCGCATGTTGATAAGAGTATTAAAACTTGGAACTTGAAAAAGATCAGTTTAAGGTAGAAAAAATAAAATAATAATAACTATGGACAATCATGCGATTAATCGAGTTAAAAAAATGTATAGGTCTGCTCATTTTACCCTTGCTATTATTTTACTTTTTATTTTTATCTCTACACATGTTTTGTAACAGATTACAGAAGCATATTGGAACATGAGGTTCTGATATGATTTGATTAATATATCTGCATTATTTTATTCCACTTTATGCTTTGCTCTTGCTGCTTGTTTTACACTGATTTTATGTCTTATTTCTTACTTATGTAAAGCCATTGAACTGCAATCCCCTGTATGAAAGGTGCTATACAAATAAAGTTATTATTATTACGTAAGTAACTTGAGCCTGCGGTGTGGTTTCTCTTTCTAAACCCCACGCAGGGATGGAGGTGGTGCGGAGCGGCAAGGTGATCGAGTCTCAGCTCGCTGACTTCCTGGTGTTCCTGCGGCGCATCCTGTCACTACGAGTCACCAACAGGCTCTCTGCCTTCGTCAAGTGGATCGATCCGCTCATGGCCATTATCTCCCACAAGTGCTCTTCAGGTACAAGACTGGAGCTGTTTCACATTCTCTCTATTATTCACAGTAATGAATTACTCTTTCTCTCTCTCTCTGTGTGTGTGTGTGTGTGTGTGTGTGTGTGTGTGTGTGTGTATGTGTGTGTATATTTATTTATGTATTTAATACATGTATTTATTTACAGGTTCCCCGCTCTTCCGGAACCTTCGCACCAAACTCCTGGCCTTCCACATCCTGGAAGGTCTGTTGCCTGCTTGTTTGGAGGCGGTTCAAATTCAACAGGTGAGAAAATGACCAGTACTTACTGTACTTACAGTATATCACGTGTCTGTCCTCCGTAACACATCGGACGCCAGACCCGAGATAAGTCGGGTTAACTCGCCATCGCTTGAGTGCCAAACCCGAGAAAAGTTGGGTTTTGGTTGTTATTTCTTTTATTCGCTATTTCCATTCATAATCCATCGAGGGAGCCTGATGTTATCATTGGGAATGGGTCTGAGATCGCAAACGTCCAATACCGCCGCCTGATGCCTTGCGGCCGGTATTGCACATCCTTGGAAACTCTCTAGCTTGGGCTGTACGTCGATCTAAAAAGTCCGGTCCTGGTTTTCCTAGTCGGGTATGGCGAGCGGTTATAACACATGGATTGATGATAATCAAGTACCGGTACTCCCGATTCATGTTCTTCGGTGGATTATGTTGGCAACACGATCGACATCAATACTTGGAATGGCGATCAGATCATTGGAATATTTTTGCAGTACATCCTAGTCAAGGTAAGGGCTATATGGTATAAATCTTGCGTTGATCCGAGCATGCCTTCATTGTGATCCGAAAGTGTTACTGTAACGTTACTCCACAATGTATGCCGTTGGTGACGATCGAAGCATAGAACCCCCACCCCCCCACCCTTTCATGCATGCATGATGAAACATAATACTGATAATATAGCGTTGATTTCAGATTGATTGTTGATCCAGGCGAGGAATGCTACGGTTTCTAGCAGGGTGTCCGCGGATCCTTAAAAAGTCTTAAAAGGTCTTAAATTTGTTTATCAATAATTAAGGCCTTAGTTTGTCTTAAAATGTCTTAAATCCATTTTCAGAGGTCTTAAAAATGCCATAGAAAGGAAAGATAAAATGCCATGTCATCTTATGTTTTATTATGAAATCTGGGGGAAAACTGTTAACGGGAGATACAGTTTGACTTTATCAAATCTCCGATCTCACACGCTGTCGCTGAGTTCTGTCTCAGACACCGGTGGTGCGGCGTCTGCTCATTCCTCCAGCCCCTCCCGTACGCATGTAAACACGGGTCTAGTCTAGTGAGACGGGACACGGGAGGACGGCGTCTCCTTGAGCTAACATTAGCTTAGCTACCGTTACAAAACGACCCAGTCAACTATTCACTTTTAGTTTAATACATGATGAGGCATTGTCTAACCGAACGGTATCTAGTCGGCCAGCTACCGATAGCTCCTGACATAAACAAACGCTCCACAAAATCTAGTAGAGTGTATGATACCTGTTAGCTGTTAGCTCACGTTAGCGCAAGCTAGTTCACTGTTCAAAACGAAATGTCCCATTGAACTAAATAATTCACTGAGGCGTTGTATTAACGTTATATATCCGGCTAGCAGTAGCTACAGATAGCTCCTGATATCAATGTCTTATAACACTGATTAGATGCGTATTCGAGCTGAGGGCTTGTGAATGTGATTTAACGTTATACCAATACTAGGGTCCAGCTGCAGCGCCGGAGAATCCTTGCCGTAGCTCGAGGCTACTCGAGTATAGGTCCAGCTGCAGCTCCGGAGAATCCTGGCCGTAGCTCGAGGCTACTAGAGTACACACAGACAGTGGAGCTTATTGCGTGGTGGCGATGTCTCGCAGATAATACAAGTACAAGTCTAATTATATAATATATATATTTTATAAAGAAAAAAGAAAATTTTTTATATAAAATAAATTTTAATTTCTTTTAATCAAAAACGATCGGTATCGGATCGGTATCGGCCGATATGGCTCACGGCGATCGGTGATCGTATCGGTGGCAAAAAACGTGATCGGGGCATCCCTAGCCCCTGGTATATTTTGTATAGCTATATTTGCTATTTATGTTTGGTCACCCCTTTGTTGAAATTCATCCAATCCAGTTACTCCTTTAAGTTCAAGATTTTTAAGTTTCCAAGTTATGTTTTAATAAACATCTTTGGACCAATGTGTCTCTAAACTTAAACTAATTGGTGTCGTTGCATGATTTTTGCCATTTTGTTATTGTGAAATTGGTATTAAATTTAATTCTGAGTGGCATTAAAAAGTCTTAAAAAGCCTTAAATCTGACTGGGCTAAACCTGCAGATACCCTGTCTAGTGAAATGCACTAAACGCTGCATAGCGGCGTTTCCTGGGATTACACAGAATTACTCTAAAACTATACAAGATACAAGATACTTTAATGCCACACAACAATGGTTGGTGGTAATTGTTTGCGGTACAGATTGTTAGGCACTGGTTACATCAACATGAAACATCAGTCATCAAACATCAAAACCCCCCCCTCCCACCTCCCAATCCCAATCGTCCTTGGTTGCGATGAGTAGTCTCTTCAACTTGTTGACAACTTTCTGCTGCTGTGAGTGGTTCTGTTTCAGACTGGCAATTTCCCTCCCCAAAGCCTTGTTCTCCTGTTTAATAGAGATGATCTTAGATTCGCTGTTCTCCAGTTTTTCCTTCATCAGCTGAACATCACTGAGGATCTTAGACAGCTCCTCAGGAAACACTTTCAGCTCATCCTGCTTCAGATTGGACACAATGGTGACTTTGCGTTTGATGTTCTTCAGCAGCTGATCTTGTCCTCTGATGAAATGAGGATGTTGGAACTCTGTGTCGTCTAACTCCTGTTTCACAAGAACCCCATGCTCTTGGACCACCTTACGGAATCCATATATGTTGAGTTGTTGTACGAAGCTGGCCATGTTGTTGTGCCTGAAACACTTTGGAAGAACCTCCTTGGAGAAGCGGCCCTGGTCAAATAGATGAAAACTAGTTCCATTTGGGCTCCAGCAGATGAGAGGGTCAGTTTCTGGGTTTTCCACCAGTGTCCAAAGTTTGGTCAGAAAAGCTGGATCGCTGCTGCGGCTAACGACCACACCTCCAGATCCACCGCCGTGAAAATCCATGCTCCCAAAACGACAAGGATTCAATAAAACAAAGCCAACGTTCACAAGTCAACAGTCTGAGTTAGTTAGTAGATGAAGAATGAGATCTTCTGAGAGAATTGTTGAATATATATAGAAAAAAGTTCTATTATGACATCACAAATGTTCTAGAATGTTCTATGACATCATACTGTGACATCACAAATGTTCTAGAATGTCTATATGACATCATACTGTGACATCACAAATGTTCTAGAATGTTCTATATGACATCATACTGTGACATCACAAATGTTCTAGAATGTTCTATATGACATCATACTGTGACATTACAAATGGTCTATAATGTTTTACTATGACATCAATTATTTTTTTACTTATTTTTGTTCATTCACGTATTATGTCTAAGGAAACCAACAGTTATAATCTTACACATTATGTGAAAAGATATATTATAAATTTTTTTAAAAATAAAGATAAATTTTTTCATAAAAACGTATAATTTCGATATATATATATATTTTTTTATAGCTACGAGTAATCAATTAATCGATTACTCACGCCCATCCCTAGTACATACGTACATCTGATTAACACTATTACTCGGTACTAATTTATATATTCTATACCCAATTTAATCACATATTCACCACGGTATTAAACGGGAATGTATGGATGAAAGAATTATTTCTTTTTCACAAATTGAACGATAGATACGATGTCAAATGGGCAATAGTTTTATATCCATAGCTATGATATTTAATATAGTTTTAGCCCTGCAAACACTAGCATGTATCCCCATTCATTAAATCGCTGGCACACGGCACTGAAACCTCTGGCGCTGAAAGTGTTAAGAATGATTTAATTTGTTTTGGGATTGCCCACCAGTGGCTCGTTTTTGGAAATCTAAACAACTAAACTTTCAAACATATGTAACCTGACAATCCCACTTACGGCAGCAGTGGGGGAGGAATTGTTCTTTGGGGTGTCTGTAATAATATCATTTAATAAATTTTTTATATTTTATATGTTTTTATACTCTGTATTTATTATTATTTTTATTATTTCTGATTGTCTTGTTGTTATTGTAGTTAATATTGTTGAAGTATTGTCCTGTGGTGTCTTATGTATTATTGTATTACTGTATTGTGTTGTGCTTGTTGTTAAAAAAGAAGAATGATTTAATAACTCTGTAACTGAACCTTCTTCCTCTTTTCCCCTGTCTCCCTATTAGATTGTTGAACAATTGTTTGGGCTGCTGTCTGTCTGTATGTGGGAAGAGCCGTTGGCTGAGAAGAACCGAACAGAGCCGTCTGAAAAACACACACGGGTAAATCTACAGGACCACAGATATGGGCAGGGTAATAGTAGAAAGACATAAATATGGGAAATCAAATTATATCACAATATAAAAATATGAGAAAAATAAACGTTGTAAACAAAAGGTGCAGATGAGGGTCTGTATGCCCTGTCAGTTATATTATACATTACAATACATATAGGAAATATAGAATTTGAATCTGAATATATACTATGAGTACGAGTAAAAGTAAACCATACACAAGGTACCCTAACTGACATGATATATGTCATACGTTGTAGTCTGTGCAGGTTTTGGTGGTTAAGAGTCAGACACACTTAGTGGTTAGCAGGCTAAACTAGGCTCCTAATGTATGTAGTCAACAGCATAAGAGCATAATTACATCATAGCCTGTGTAGTGCTAAATACTCCATGCCATCAGGGACAACCCCTCCCACCCACTATACACAGACTTGGCTGACAGAAGGAACACGTTCAGTGTTAGACTACTCCCAAGATGTAGCACTGAACAGCACAGGAAGTCCCATTCCGACAGCCATCAGACTTTATAATGCATCACTGTGCCTCACTGCATCACTTAGCACAGGGTGACAGTACTATCTTCCTGGACTTTTACTTTTACAATTTTACACTTACTGTATATTTTATATTAGAATGTAACATAGGAAATGTATATCCTGGACCATATTTTATTCTTAGGCTTATTTGTTTCTTTTTTTCTTATTTGTGACTTTTTTTTTTGTCTACCCAAATGTTTACTGTGAGCGATTTGTAGTGCCAAATTTCCCTCGGGATGAATAAAGTATTTATATTCTATTCTATTCTATTCTATTCTATTCTATTCTATAACCCCCTGGCAATAACTTACTGTACCCCTCAGTGGACACTGTTGGTAAAGAGTTACTGTATCTGACTCGTCCTCACTTGTTCTCCAGGATCCCGACAGCGATGAGGAATGTATTCCTATAGGAGATTTCTCCTTCGACCCGTACAAACTGATCTGCTGCTCCCTGGAGAGCGGGAACATTCTGTCTCACGGCTCGGGGGGGAAAGGCTACGGCCTGGCCACCACCGCCATCACCTCCGGCTGCTTCATGTGGAAGGTGAGGAAGAGGGACTGCTGGCTTAGACTGAACCAGACTCTGATTGCTGGCTTAGACTGAACCAGACTCTGACTGCTGGCTGACTGAACCAGACTCTGACTGCTGGCTTAGACTGAACCAGACTCTGACTGCTGGCTAAGACTGAACCAGACTCTGACTGCTGGCTTAGACTGAACCAGACTCTGACTGCTGGCTTAGACTGAACCAGACTCTGACTGCTGGCTTAGACTGAACCAGACTCTTAACTGCTGGCTTAGATTGAACCAGACTCTTAACTGCTGATTTGGCTGAACCAGACTCTTAACTGCTGGCTTAGACTGAACCAGACTCTGACTGCTGGTTTAGACTGAACCAGACTCTGACTGCTGGTTTAGACTGAACCAGACTCTGACTGCTGGCTTAGATTGAACCAGACTCTTAACTGCTGGCTTAGACTGAACCAGACTCTTAACTGCTGGCTTAGACTGAACCAGACTCTTAACTGCTGGTTTAGACTGAACCAGACTCTGACTGCTGGTTTAGATTGAACCAGACTCTGACTGCTGGTTTAGACTGAACCAGACTCTGACTGCTGGTTTAGACTGAACCAGACTCTGACTACTGGTTTAGACTGAACCAGACTCTGACTGCTGGTTTAGACTGAACCAGACTCTGACTGCTGGTTTAGATTGAACCAGACTCTTAACTGCTGGTTTAGACTGAACCAGACTCTGACTGCTGGTTTAGATTGAACCAGACTCTGACTGCTGGTTTAGATTGAACCAGACTCTGACTGCTGGTTTAGACTGAACCAGACTCTTAACTGCTGGTTTAGACTGAACCAGACTCTGACTGCTGGTTTAGATTGAACCAGACTCTGACTGCTGGTTTAGATTGAACCAGACTCTGACTGCTGGTTTAGACTGAACCAGACTCTGACTGCTGGTTTAGACTGAACCAGACTCTGACTACTGGTTTAGACTGAACCAGACTCTGACTAGGGGTGGGAATCACCAGTTTCATCATGATACGATACGATATCGATTCTTTGGACAACGATACGATATTTGCCGATATCACAAAGTCTCTCACGATACAATACGATACGATTAGATTCAGGTGCCTGCGATCGATATGAGATGATATCATATGCCCATTTAACACAATCAGTAACATTTAGATCAACAAAAAAAAGGTAATGAAAATATCATTTGACATTTGTATTTTTGAGCTCTTCCAGACATTTAAAGGAAAATCAATCTATTGTTTTTAATACAAATAGACCTCCTGTTCACTGTAAAGTGCCACGTTTTTATATATTGAGCTTTAAACTTTAAGCTACATTTTTTGGAACTCAAAACTCACAACCTCCCTCTCCCAAACCGCTCCTACAACAATTTGTTGATGTTGCATGATCATGTATAGGCCTACATTTATTATGTATTATATTGTTTATGTTTAAATAACATTTAAACATCAAACTCCTCTGACCTCATCTGGTCTTTCCAAAGACGCGCGCACACACACACACACAGAAAGGGAGAATGCTATGCTGTAACATCTACACACACGGAGCTACTGCTGTTGTTCTTGGGCGGATATGAGACTCGCCACAGGATTTTCAAAATAAGAGTATCGATATGAATCGATCTTATTACATCGCATCGATCCGATTCGATTGTTGATAATTACATCGATGTATCGATCTGGATCGATGTATCGTCCCACCCCTAACTCTGACTACTGGTTTAGACTGAACCAGACTCTGACTGCTGGTTTAGATTGAACCAGACTCTTAACTGCTGGTTTAGACTGAACCAGACTCTGACTGCTGGCTTAGACTGAACCAGACTCTGACTGCTGGCTTAGACTGAACCAGACTCTGACTGCTGGCTTAGACTGAACCAGACTCTGACTGCTGGCTTAGACTGAACCAGACTCTGACTGCTGGCTTAGACTGAACCAGACTCTGACTGCTGGTTTAGATTGAACCAGACTCTGACTGCTGGTTTAGATTGAACCAGACTCTGACTGCTGGTTTAGACTGAACCAGACTCTGACTGCTGGCTTAGACTGAACCAGACTCTGACTGCTGGTTTAGACTGAACCAGACTCTTAACTGCTGGTTTAGACTGAACCAGACTCTTAACTGCTGGTTTAGACTGAACCAGACTCTTAACTGCTGGCTTAGATTGAACCAGACTCTTAACTGCTGGTTTAGATTGAACCAGACTCTGACTGCTGGTTTAGACTGAACCAGACTCTGACTGCTGGTTTAGATTGAACCAGACTCTGACTGCTGGCTTATACTGAACCAGACTCTTAACTGCTGGCTTAGATTGAACCAGACTCTGACTGCTGGCTTAGACTGAACCAGACTCTGACTGCTGGTTTAGATTGAACGAGACTCTGACTGCTGGTTTAGACTGAACCAGACTCTGACTGCTGGTTTAGACTGAACCAGACTCTGACTGCTGGCTTAGACTGAACCAGACTCTGACTGCTGGCTTAGACTGAACCAGACTCTGACTGCTGGTTTAGATTGAACCAGACTCTGACTGCTGGCTTAGACTGAACCAGACTCTGACTGCTGGCTTAGACTGAACCAGACTCTGACTGCTGGCTTAGACTGAACCAGACTCTGACTGCTGGTTTAGACTGAACCAGACTCTTAACTGCTGGTTTAGACTGAACCAGACTCTTAACTGCTGGTTTAGACTGAACCAGACTCTTAACTGCTGGTTTAGACTGAACCAGACTCTGACTGCTGGTTTAGACTGAACCAGACTCTTAACTGCTGGTTTAGACTGAACCAGACTCTGACTGCTGGTTTAGATTGAACCAGACTCTGACTGCTGGTTTAGACTGAACCAGACTCTTAACTGCTGGCTTAGATTGAACCAGACTCTTAACTGCTGGTTTAGATTGAACCAGACTCTGACTGCTGGTTTAGACTGAACCAGACTCTGACTGCTGGCTTAGACTGAACCAGACTCTGACTGCTGGCTTAGACTGAACCAGACTCTGACTGCTGGTTTAGATTGAACCAGACTCTTAACTGCTGGCTTAGACTGAACCAGACTCTGACTGCTGGCTTAGATTGAACCAGACTCTGACTGCTGGTTTAGATTGAACCAGACTCTTAACTGCTGGCTTAGATTGAACCAGACTCTGACTGCTGGCTTAGACTGAACCAGACTCTGACTGCTGGTTTAGACTGAACCAGACTCTGACTGCTGGCTTAGACTGAACCAGACTCTGACTGCTGGTTTAGACTGAACCAGACTCTGACTGCTGGTTTAGACTGAACCAGACTCTGACTCCTGGCTTAGACTGAACCAGACTCTTAACTGCTGGCTTAGACTGAACCAGACTCTTAACTGCTGGCTTAGACTGAACCAGACTCTGACTCCTGGCTTAGACTGAACCAGACTCTTAACTGCTGGCTTAGACTGAACCAGACTCTGACTGCTGGTTTAGATTGAACCCGACAGAAAGATATGAAAGAAATACAGTCCAGTGCAGTCAAACTAGTCAGTCGTGCATAGTTCTAAACGTACACTTTACTGTTACTGTAGTTCATTTGATTATATAAATCGCCAAAAGATTCCAAAATGTTTACTGTACTGTTGTATCCTAGTCTGTACACACTGATGTATATCTATGTACAATCGTTCATAGTGTATGTAACTCTGTTACTGTGTGTAAATTAGGTTGATTCCTGTAAATATGTCAGTAAATAGATTAGATTAAAATATATTGTCATTATGCAGCACAAGTACAGTACAACGGAAATAAGTTTGGCATCTAACCAAAAAAAGAGTGCAAATGTAACAGAACAGTGCAATAGTAATATACAATGTACAGGTGATTAAACTGAATTGAAAATATATAAATTAGTACTACTGTCTACTGAGTAATGGTGCTAACCAGATGTATGTATCTCAACTCGGGACCTGAGAACTAGAGACTCACATCAACGACTATCTTGATTATTTGCACTAGAGACTCATACCACTGGACTATCTTGTGTTTGTACTTTTATATTACTATTTTGTATTTTATATTACTTTATTTTATATAACTTTTTAATAATACATTATTATTTATTATTATTATTATTATATTTTATATTACTATATTGTATTGTACTGTGAAGCTATGCATCCCCCACCCTGTACCCCCCCCCCCCCCATGCTGCTTTGACACCCGAATTTACCATATGGGATCAATAAAGGATCATCTTATCTTATGTACAGAGTTGTAGTATTAATATGTACAGTAATACAGGTATAAAGACACTTTGGCAGTAAGTCATACTGGCCAGTGGTATAACTAGTAAGAGTAGGTAAGGGATATGTATAGATATAGTATCTACATATATGATTATATGCAGGTATGTACAGAGAGATATGTATGTATGTATGTATGTATGTATGTATGTATGTATGTATGTATGTATGTATGTATGTATGTATGTATGTATGTATGTATGTATGTATGTATTAGGGGTGGGACGATACATCGATCCAGATCGATACATCGATGTAATTATCAATGATCGAATCGGATCGATGCGATGTAATAAGATCGATTCGTATCGATACTCTTATTTTGAAAATCCTGTGGCGAGTCTCATATCCGCCCAAGAACAACAGCAGTAGCTCCGTGTGTGTAGACGTTACAGCATAGCATTCTCCCTTTCTGTGTGTGTGTGTGTGCGCGCGTCTTTGGAAAGACCAGATGAGGTCAGAGGAGTTTGATGTTTAAATGTTATTTAAACATAAACAATATAATACATAATAAATGTAGGCCTATACATGATCATGCAACATCAACAAATTGTTGTAGGAACGGTTTGGGAGAGGGAGGTAGGGAGGGGTTTTAGGTTGTGAGTTTTGAGTTCCAAAAAATTTTGCTTAAAGTTTAAAGCTCAATATATCAAAACGTGGCACTTTACAGTGAACGGGAGGTCTATTTGTATTAAAAACAATATTGATTTTCTTTTAAATGTCTGGAAGAGCTCAAAAATACAAATGTCAAATGATATTTTCATTACCTTTTTTTGGTTGATCTAAATGTTACTGATTGTGTTAAATGGGCATATGATATCATCTCATATCGATTGCAGGCACCTGAATCTAATCGTATCGTATTGTATCGTGAGAGACTTTGTGATATCGGCAGATATCGTATCGTATCATGATGAAACTGGTGATTCCCACCCCTAGTATGTATGTATGTATGTATGTATGTATGTATGTATGTATGTATGTATGTATGTATGTATGTATGTATGTATGTATGTATGTATACGGGTCATTGACGGATAAGACTTTTGAATAGGCCCATTTTCAAATACAAAAAATAAAGATATATTTGGCCATTTTTCAAACATTTGGAATGTAGTGTGTACATGCATTTATGCAAAAAACCCAAATTAAGAGATTTGAGTGTTTTTAAAGTTGAATTAATAGGACACAGCCTTAAAAAAAAGTCATTTGGGGCGACCGTAATTTATCTCAAAATGTATATATTTCCTTAACACTACTAATATTTTCAGTAATCAGTATCAGTAATTAAATATACAGCTTAAGAAAGACAGGCTTGTGTGCGCTAAATTTTTTTTGTAAACCATGATGTTACAAGTTTATTCTATAATGGGAGTGTCTCCCTCGTAATGCAGTTACAATACCCATTTTTGCTCTAAAACCCATAAAACTGATTTAAAATGTGTACAGATAGTATCCACTTAAGCATTGTATACCAGTGATTAATATTTGAGCCAAAACTGATGGATATTCTATTTTGAATTTAGTACAGTTATTGACAATCATTGGTAACCCCTGTGTGGTTACACACAGTAAGAATATGTATATATATACAGCATAACTGTAGAGTTATGGGTTATATGCAGGTGTATAAGTAGGTATATAGAAGGATTATATGCAGGTATATTCAGACAGATATGGATATATATATATATATATATAAGGGATGCTCGATATTGGCTTTTTTACCTATACCGATATTGTCCAACTCTTAATTTCCGATACAGATATCAACCGATACCGATATATGCAGGGATTTAACATTACATATCTCTTGTTGTGGAATTAACACAACATTATGCATACTTTTGACAATAAATTAAATCAGAATTTGTTCTTACTTGCTTGCCTGGGTAAATAAAGGTTATAGAAATGTAAAACAAATAAAAAATATATATATTTTTTTTTGAAAACCGATACCGATATTTTCCGATATCACATTTTAATGCCGATATCGGCCGATAATATCGGTAGGCCGATAATATCGGACATCCCTAATATATATATATATATATATATATATATATATATATATATATATATATGGTATATACATCACTATTATACATGTGTGCTATCGAGTTATATGAGTAGACTATAGTATGAGGTAGGTAGTTATGATTATTATTATTTCAGTGTAGGGCAGTTGTAGACCGTGAACCGTCTACTTCTTTTTTATAAACAAATTATTGTTAACATTTAACGTTTCCTCTTCTACTGTCTAACCTGCCAACGTTGCCTCCTCAGTTCTACATCACAAAGGAGAACAAGGGAAATGAGGGCACCTGCGTGGGCGTGTCCCGCTGGCCCATCCGGGACTACAACCACCGCACCACCACCGACATGTGGCTGTACCGGGCCTACAGCGGCAGCCTCTACCACGGGGGAGAGTTGGGCCGTGCCCTGCCCTCCTTCACCCAGGGGGACACCATCACCTGCATCCTGGACATGGAGGCCCGCACCATCTCCTTTGCCAAGAACAACAAGGTACCGTCTGGACATTGTTTTCCTGCTGCCTACTGTACACGTTGGGTTGTGGTGACCATTGGGGGCCATGTGGTAGGAGGGTATGTAGCATCGGTGTTGTCAATACCTGGAGCTCTCATTTCAACCATTTCCTCCTGTACTCATACCCCTTACCCTAAACCCCTTACCCTAAACCCCTTACCCTAAACCCTTTACCCTAAACCCCTTACCCTACACTCCTTACCCTACACTCCTTACCCTACACCCCTTACCCTAAACCCCTTACCCTAAACCCCTTACCCTACACTCCTTACCCTACACTCCTTACCCTAAACCCTTTACCCTAAACCCCTTACAGGGCTCCAAACTAACTTTTTACATTGGTTGCACCAGTGCGCCTAACTTTTTCATTTAGGTGCACCAGCACATAATTTAGGTGCACCCAAAAATGTTCACGCGCCTCTTGCCGCTGCAATAATACATTTTAAGCATTATCGTTACCTTTTTTGTCAGTTCCCATACACATTAGTAATTTCTTAATATGTTATGTAAATTATTGTAAACAGGAATAAAAGGTACAGATACATGTTTTTTCTTTATTTAAATCACAAACAAGAAATTGTCATATGACACACAGCAGGTCTTAAAGTTCAGACAAATGGCTTTCAAACTAATTGTCTCACAAAATTCCACTGGAGCTTAAAAATTTAAATAAGATTGCAATAACCTGAATTGTTTAGAAGAAGGGAAAAAAAGTGCTGTGCTTGACTTGGCAGCATAGACTCCTATGAAAAAATAACATTGTATTACAGTTAGCAAAATCCAATCCTTCACTTTTTTATGTCTATTTTAACACATTCAGCTCAGCTCCAGTAGCCTAAATCCAGGTTGTATGTCTATTACTCATTATTATTATTATTACTCAACATTAAAACTGAAAATTATATTGAAAAAATAAAACGTAATAATAACAGATTCCATAGTTAGGGCCCTATATGCTTATTGAATCTATTTGAATAGCCTAATAACTATTTAAATGTGTTGCTTGTCTTATTTCTGCTTAAACTGGAGTTATTATATAATAACATTGCTGTACCTTTTGCATGTGCATGCTCCACCTCGATGTGGCCAATTAGGATATTGATAGGTCTCCCGTTGCGCAATATGCGGCTGTAGACGAGCTCGCACTCCTTTGCAGATACGTCTGTATCTCCGTCGATCATGAAGCTCATGTAGATGTTCTCCGCGATCTGAAGGGACGTCTTCTTTTTTAATGTGTCTGCAATCACTCCTGTGAACTGGGCACAGGCAGTGTCGTTGCGGGTTGACGTTTAAGCATTTTTTTTTCATTAGGGTGATCTGCGATTTGAAT
Organism: Notolepis coatsorum; assembly: GCF_963971535.1. Lineage (NCBI taxonomy): Eukaryota > Metazoa > Chordata > Actinopteri > Aulopiformes > Paralepididae > Notolepis > Notolepis coatsorum. The sequence continues at coordinate 88,603,119 of NC_140175.1, forward strand.
TTAGTAAACGCCAGCTCTTCTTTTGCGATATTATAAGCAGTGTTGAATTTGATTTTCATTTCTTCCTCCTCGCTCTTTCTATTTGCCGCCGTCTGGCGCTGAAATGCTTCGTGGAGAGGCACTGTTGATGTGCTGGCAACACACCTGTCACGACACAGTATGTGTTTTTTGGAGACACTATGCTTTTTTAATGTTTCTATTCTGAATGTTGATGATCTGACAGCAAACGCAGTACTGCCAGCCATATTAGGACCACACTCCTTGCAATACATGCAAACCATACCGTTTGTCGCTTTATCGTAGCGGAGCCAGGGAAATTGAACCAGCCATTCCTTCCGAAAGGTATATATTTTGGTTTCAGGTTTCACAGTGGCGCAGTGGCGTCATTCAGTGAATAACGATCAGAGCCAATCAGACGCAGGTCAGGGCTTGTCTTTGCATAATGCACGTGTGTTAACTTAGAACCAATCAAAGGCAGAGATCTTTTTTATAAATTTTTTTGAGAACGCACATGGCCGGGAAAAAGACGCTACACACACACACACCAAAACGGGCGCACCCTACACCCCTTGCCCTAAACCCCTTACCCTACACCCCTTACCCTAAACCCCTTACCCTACACTCCTTACCCTAAACCCCTTACTCTACACTCCTTACCCTAAACCAGGTTCATATCCTATTCCCTACACACATACGCACATATAGACCTTTTTATTTGACCAGTATGAGTAGCACAGATGTTTGGTAAGGGCATTGGGTTTCTTCATTGGGCGTTTATCCTTATCATTATGGCACAAGTATCTTGGGTTTTATTATAAATATAAATTCCTGGCCTCTGGTAATAGTATTATGGTATTATTAATTAGTATTATTATTGGTAATACGTATTGTACTGTATATTCAATATATACCGTAAGCTAGTCTGTGTTCCTTGAGCTTGTGTACCTTTCCTAATGTCTGACTGCACGCCTCTGCCAGGAGCCAAAGCTGGCGTTTGAAGGCGTGGACGCCACAGAGCTGTACCCCTGTGTCCTGTTCTACAGCAGTAACCCTGGAGAGAAGGTACGTCACCCTCCGACGACACCTACCTTGTTAATATCACAGTATGATATTATATTATCCAACAGAACACGGCTGTTTTTTATGATATCTAAAGGTCTCTGTTCAAAATCAGACGTGTGACAAATCTTGAAAATGTCTCCTGAAATCTTTCTCTTTTGGACGCTGTTGGTTGTACCTCTGTGCATATATATATATATATTAGTGCTGTCAATCGATTAAAATATTTAACTCGATTAATCGCATGATTGTCCATAGTTAACTCGCGATTAATCAAAAAAAATGTATAAATTTTTTCTACCTTAAACAGATCTTTTTCAAGTTCCAAGTTTTAATACTCTTATCAACATGTGAGTCAACAAATGCTTGCTTTATGCAGCCATTTAACACAAAAGGATGACCCTCATGCATTGCAAATTTGCATCAAATTCAAAACAGAGTGATGCACAAAATAACTTAAAAGAAAATAATAATTTAAAACAATGAATAAAGTGTGCATGAAATAATAGGGGAAATAAAACGTTAGGAACTTGTTACATTCACCCACACAAGGGCTGATTAATCACACACTCCGCCTCTCTCTCTCTCACACACACACTCTCCCAGCTCTCTTTCTCTCTTATATTGTATAATATTTGTATATCGTCTGATATCCCTTGTATATTCTTTGTACATATACACGGAATATCCCTTTACCTAGGTACAGGCCAGACCATAATATTCGTTCTCCTATTGGACAGCGACCCCCTAGGCGCCAACGGCCATACCCCCAATGTCTAGTTCAAAGCCACCGCTAAGACATGTCTCAACATGCCCAGGTTTGCTCAGTAATACGAGACAGAACTGAGGTTGGCACTAGATTATTCACCTTACGTATAAATACGTCGCAGGTGGATACAGCAGTTAGTTAACCCAACAAGTCGAAGCCTTCACCACGAGTCAACGACCAAGTGAAGTGAGCAACTTTGCGTCTAAATAGAGCACTTAGAACCGCGTGCGAATAGGATAGTAAAAGTGTCAGAGCTTAGTGAAATAACGTCAAGTTCGACCTAGTTAAATGTGAAGTACCGTGCACAGGAGAATCTACCCCGGCAAATGCAGAGCCCTTTCCGGCTGGATTATATTGCTTTTGGTACTGTGGCTGCTGGAGCAGAGAACCGTCTACCCCACTGCTGTGTGGGATCAACCCGTGAGGAGCATCACTCGAGCCCGTCTCTAGGAAGAGGCTGGCTGGCTTTATCCATGCTGTCGCGCATACTTGGATTATAGCTGCTGCTTTTGTCTGCCGATCGAGGGGAGTATTATGTACCGCCTCCCGTAGCTGGAGCTTATTGATTCCTCGTTGATCCAGACTTTTGCTCCCGAACATTCCTCTCCCCTGCTGGCTTACAACCGGAGGGAACCCCCTTAGTATCTCCAGCTGACCTACGAGTGTGCCTTATATAATTCTTATGCTACAGGTGGTATTAATTATCCCCATCGTAATATGCTCATGGACTTACACTCTTGACCTATTCATGCACATTCTTCGCCATACAAGCGCGACCCTAATTCTCAATACTGTAATCTAATATTGCTGCTCTTCTAATAAATATTCTAAACAGGACTTTCTTTGTTAAGCCGTGTTATTGTGTGGGTGTTCATCATATATACCGTGTACTGTATGGCCAGTAATTAAAGTACATAACTCAGTAGTGGTTTAATGATACCATACTCTCAATACAGTCAGGGAATTGTACCCCTCAGTTACAACTACACAACAACATGTATAGATTATGGCTAGTTTGAATATAATGATCTGGAACACTGGGGGAATAAATAACCAACTCAAACGCAAAAATGTGCTCACACTAATGAAAAAAGAACAGGTGGACGTTGCTCTGCTAAGCGAAATGCACATTCTAGAGAAAGACATAGATACGTTAGCGGACAACACATACCATAATATTAGTCACTCTTCTTTTGGTACGAGAACTCGGGGTGTAGCCATAGTCGTTAGACGTAAGTTGAATATTGAATTAAAGGGAGTATGGTCCGATGTAGATGGTCGGATAACTATAGCTAAGATTGTACACAAGAACAGGAAAATAGCGTTGGTAGCGGTATACGCCCCAAATTTGTACGAAGTGGGTTTCTTCACTACACTAACCAAAGCAATGTTAGACCTTCCCGATTACTCATTTATAATAGGTGCTGATTTTAATGCCATTTGGAATCCAAGGATGGACAAATCTTACCTCGCCTTTTCCAGCGAACAAAATAATTCATCTAATGCATTTAAGGATTGGTCGAAGATTACAGGTGTAAATGATTTATGGCGATCACTTAATCCCACAACCCGAAAGTACTCTTGTCGATCTGCGAGACATAACACATTATCCAGAATAGATTATGTCTTTGCATCCCCGAGACTATTTGATAACTATGAAGTGGAAATGATACCCAATGCACTATCAGATCACTGTTATTTACTCCTAAAAGGAACATTTGGTATACTATCTTCCCGAGCCCCAAGATGGCGATTTAACTCGATGCTGCTTAATAACAAGGAATTCATTACACAACTCAAAGAAGCTCTTACAGTATTCCTACGGGAGAATGCAAACTCGGTGCAAGACCCCAGAATATTATGGATGTCGGTAAAGGGAATGATCAAGGATTTCACTGATAGCTTTTCCTCCAAAATGCGCAAGAATCGATGCACAAAACTGGCTGAACTGGAAACGCTTTACTCAACGTTATTTAATTCTTTACAATACAACAACTCAACTCGACTAGAAAATCAAGTTAAGGTACTAAAAAAAGAGATCAATGCCATATACAGACAACAATCGGAAATACAAATACGTAGCACAAGACAACAGCAGTACTCCCAAGGTTCTAAACCCAGTCACCTATTAGCCATGCGATTAAGAATTAATGCAAAATGTGCAGATATAACTACCATTAGAGCACAACAAGTACTTGAAACAGACCCTGAAAAAATAAACGATACATTCAAAGAATTCTACTCCAACTTATATAAATCAGAAACGACCTTCGATCAAAACAAAATGGACACATATCTTAATCAAATTATTCTCCCTAAACTTTCAGAGGATGACGCTAAACAGTTAGAAACACCGATCACACTAGAGGAACTCAAGAAGGCCATATCCAAAATGCAAAGTGGTAAGGCTCCTGGAAGAGACGGTATCCCACCAGAAATGTACCTCTCTTGTTGGGACATAATTGGACCCTTATTACTAAATATGATCTTATACTCAGTCAAGGAGGGGAACTTCCATAAGAACGACAATATTGCACTCATAACAGTCCTTCTCAAAAAAGACAAAGACCCCACCGAGTGCGGTAGTTACAGACCCTTAAGCCTCCTCGGAACCGATATCAAACTGTACTCTAAGGTATTAGCCATCAGATTACAAAAGCATATGACGTCTTTAGTTCATCCGGACCAAACTGGCTTCATAAGAGGCCGCCTGATCACTGATAACATAAGACGAATATTGCACGTACTAGATGCCGACAAGGACGACACCATACCTAAGGCGATGCTGTCCCTGGATGCAATGAAAGCTTTTGACAGGCTGGAATGGTCGTATTTATGGGCAGTATTAGAGAAGATGGGGTTAGGTAAAGGTTTCATTGATATGATTAAAGTAGTATACAAAGACCCATCGGCCATGATTACAACAGGTATAATCACCTCCGGAATCTTTCCGGTATCACGCTCAGCTAGACAGGGTTGCCCTCTTAGTCCCGGACTATTCGATCCATCATTAGAACCTTTAGCACAATATATAAGACAATCCCAATCCATAGAACCAATTGTAATCAAGGGCACACAACATAAAATTAGTTTATATGCGGACGACGTAATACTGTTCATGCAAAACCCCAACACCACACTGCCTCATCTGCTCAAGTTGATTGAGAACTTTGGAGATTTATCGGGATTCAAGATAAATTGGCCGAAGTCGGCTTTCCTTCCACTTAACGCCCCTGCAAAAAAAGATATAACCCTCCCAGGAGAGATACCTATGGTAAAACATTTTAGATGTTTGGGAGTGGAAATATTCCCCACCATAAGACAAACGGTGAAGCACAATTACACAAAAATCAAAGACGACCTTGATAGGTGGGCAAAACTTAAAAACTCAGTACAGGCACGGATATCAATAGTTAAGATGGACGTATTACCTAGAATCAACTTCTTCAGCTCAATGCTACCGTTACCCCCTCCAGAGGGTTACTGGAAAAAATTACACTCCTCCACATACAAATTTATTTGGAATAACAAACCACTACGTATAAAAAGATCCACCGCACAGAGAAATAAAGCAGACGGTGGCATGGCATTTCCAGATTTTTTCCACTATTTTAAGGCGTACACATTAAGACCATTGACAACATGGTTTGATCCCCAAGCATTAGTTTCCTGGAGAAAATTTGAAGAAAGCATAGTAGCCCCACATAGACTGAAGGACATAGCATACACTAAACTATCAATCAAGCATTGCGAACGGAAATTTGGCCCCATAATTACTCATGCGATCCGGATATGGAGTGAAACACAAAAAAAATATCCTAACCCACATAAATGGCACAATCATACTCCCTTATTCAATAACAATGCACTCTTGATTGGAAAACGACCTATAAGATTCCCTATATGGGAAAAGCAAGGCATACACTCATTAGGTGATGTTTTTAACAAACAGGGTTTCTGTAGTTATGAAGAAATACAAAAAAAAATGTAATCTCACCAAGTCCACACATCTTTTTTACTTACAGTTATTGTTATGTTTGAAGACTCAAGGTGTTCCATTAACGAAACCAATTGAACACCACAGATACCACAAATTCTTCTATGAAAGAGAGACATCAAGAGGTTTTGTTTCAGATTTTTATCATCAATTACTAACGTCCTCATATGAAACCCTCCACCTAGACTCCGTCTGGAGGAGGGATATACCAGACATGGAAAGTGATTTTGATTGGCAAGAAGCCTGGGCAAATGTTCGACTCACATCAAGGAACCCGGATCATCAATAAATCAATCTTAACTATATTCACAGGACATACTTGACTCCTATAAGACTGAAAAAAATGGGTCTTATACAAGACTCCAAATGCTCTTTATGTACAAATGGGGACGACGGGACATTTATGCACATGTACTGGGACTGCCCACCAGTTAAGATATTCTGGAAAGAGGTGACCCAGCAATTATCAAATCTCTTAACTTGGAATATACCTGTACACCCCTCTGTATTACTGCTGAATGATGTTTTTGAGTGTGCAGTACATCCACAGCTAAAGAGATTGGTTTTATCGGGTATCACAGTGGCTAAAAAGCTTATAGCATCACGATGGTTCCAACCGGAAAAGATTTGCCGAAAGGTCTGGATTATTACATATCTCGATCTATCAAGAAATATCTACAGCAAGAATTTTGGGTCTCAATGAATCCAAAATGACATTGTGGTTAGAAGTGATGGAGAAAATAAAAGCTAGCATATAATGGTAATGTCTGGTTAGGAGCGAGGGAAAATGGATGGATTATCCAATGGGGGGTCCGGGAGGGGGGGGTACGAGCTGGAGCATATGTGTGTAGGTTTTTAGATAACAGGTATTAAGGGTATATCCTATATAAGACAATTAACTAAAATGTGATTTCATTGGATGTGCACTATCAACTAATGCTTGTATATCTTATCGTGTGTTGTCATGTTTGTTTATGTGTTTGTTTAAAAAATAATAAAAAAATAAAATACAAAAAAAATAATACACCTGAGTGAAGTCTAGTAAAAAAAAGAAAAAAAAGTAAAAAAAAAGAAAGTGGTGTTAATAGAATCGGGCGATAACATGTTAATACCGCGTTAACTTTGACAGCCTTAATATATATATATATTAGGGATGCGCGATATTGGCTTTTTTACCGATACCGATATACCGATATTGTCCAACTCGTAATTTCCGATACCGATATCAACCGATACCCCCCCCCCCCCCCCCCAAAACGGAATAATTTCAGGTAATTAACATTACATATCTCTTGTTGTGGAATTAACACAACATTATGCATACTTTTTACAATAAATAAAATCAGAATTTGTTCGTCCTTGCTTGCCTGGGTAAATAAAGGTTATAGAAATGTAAAAAAAAATATATATATATATTTTTTTTTTTTTTTTTTTGAAAACCGATACCGATATTTTCCGATATCACATTTTAATGCCAATATCGGACATCCCTAATATATATATTATATATTATATATAAAGACTAGAGATGACTCACCCGCGCTGCCGGCCAACGGAGACCGACGTTGCCACATGGTGGCCATCTTGCTACAGGGTAGCACGCCCACTCATAACATGAATGACTATAGTGCATGTACTATTGAAATAACCATAGCTTGCTCAATTTGCAACCGTTTGGTTTGTTAAAAACGTCAGATGTAGTTATACTGCATACGTATAATGGACTTTCATATAAAAAAAAAAATTATTCTTCCAAACAAGAATCATAGCCACGATAATAACGTTTGTAATAAACCAAACCGTTTGTAAATCCGTCAAGATTTCAGCGAGTTACAAGTATTTTAGTTTGTGCAGATCACTCACCTTTAAGCAGTAGTCCACTGAAGCAAGATGGCCGCCGGTGAACTACGCGGGAGACTCCGCCTTGCGCCATCTAGTCTTTATATATATCTATGCCTCTGTGCCCGTTTCCCAGGTGGCGCTGTGTGACCTCCAGATGCGGGGCATGCCCAGTGACCTGCTTCCCGGGGAGCCTCTCTGCAGCCCGCGCACCACCGTGCTGCTGGAGGCCACGGTCCAGCTGCTCCGCAGGCTCCACCAGTGCGACCAGTGGACCCAGCACATCAACCAGCACATCCAGGCCCGTCTGGAGCTCATCGGACCCCTGATGAAGGAGGGCGGCCTGGGGAGCGTCAAGCCAGGTCAGCTAACGCAGCTCGGCTAACGCGGTCTCATCGGAAAACGTCAAATAAAGTACTAATCACGACTCGACTACAGGGAAAAAAGGGACAAAATGTACATTATGTTATAGCCATACATAATATATTTACGTATTGTGTATGTAATATATTTACGCTTTGTATCTGCGAAAAACAGCACAAAACGGTGCGACTGGGAGTCAAACTAACGATGCTTGTGGTGGGGGACAAGTGTGCTCACCACACGACCAAGACACCCACCCTGATACAAACACAGCAATACTATGATGATGGTTCATTTTAACCAGAAAGAAAGTTATGGTTAAAGGAACACGCCAACATTTTTGGGAGATTAGCTTATAGTCTTCTCCAGAGAAAGACAAGAAGATGGATACCAGTTGCCTCTCTGTGCGTTCAGTAGAAAGATATCTGGCTGCATGTTAGCCTAGCTTAGCACAATGAATGGAAGCGGACATGTACGGGTAGCCCTCGGGAGAGGTGTTAGTTGGACAATGCGTAGGCTACCCGTACATGTCCGCTTCCATTCATAGTGCTAAGCTAGGCTAACGTGCAACCAGATAGCTTTCTACTGAACGCACAGAGAGGCAACTGGTATCTATCTTCTTGTCTCTCTCTGGAGAAGACGGTAAGCTAATTTCCCAAAATGTTGGCATGTTCCTTTAAGGTTATGGTTAGTTTAAGGTACCAGTGTGGTTGGGGTTAAGGTTATGGTTAGTTTAAGGTACCAGTGTGGTTGGGGTTAAGGTTATGGTTAGTTTAAGGTACCAGTGTGGTTGGGGTTAGTTTAAGGTACCAGTGTGGTTAGGGTTATGGTTAGTTTAAGGTGCCAGTGTGGTTGGGGTTGGGGCGAGGCTATCAGAAAAGTGAGTCTCGGTAGTCTTGAGCAGCCTGATCTCACGTAGTATTGTGAATGAACCCTCATCAGTATGGATCATCAGTATTTCTATGTTTGAAGCAGGGTGGGTGTCCTGGTCTAGTGGTGAGCGCACTCACCCCCCACGACAAGCAGTTTGGCTTCCGATCACGCGCTTTGTGTTTTTTTTTTATTGGGATTATCGCCGATATGTAACCCAAATATATTACATATACGATACGTAAATATATTACGTATGGTTATAACGTAACGTACCTGTACATATTGTACCTTTTTACTGTGGTTGATGGGTACTTTTATTTACGAATTTTCATGCAAGATCGGGCTGGCGCAATGGTTGATGTTGACACTACAACTCCGGCTTGAGCTGTCACAATCCCTTACAGTTACAGACTACATTGTGATAGTGGGTCGTAAAGTATATCTCTACATCTGTCATGTGTTATATGACGATTCAATTCAATAAAAAAACTATTAGTCCCGCAAGGGGCAATTTATAGCATGAATACGGCAAACAGCTGCACTTCTACACATTCAAGACAAAACAGGGGACATACACGACACTACCAAAGCACAAGAGACATTACACTGCCAGAACGGGATCCCTACATTGTTGATCTGCTTTCCTGAGCGCAGCAGGTCAAAACACACATGCAGGACAAGTGTGGAGTCACCAATTATCTTATGTGCTTTCTTGAGCACTGTTAAACTGCACTAGGGATCCTTGTGTTCTGCCGATAATTTTGGAGCTAATTTTGTTTGTTTTTGTTTGATGAAACAAACTGCCACTTGCTGCCATTATCGGCTCACACCGTCTCTCCTTTCACCGCAGGCCTCAGCCCCAGGACCTCGGAGGAGAAGAAGGAGGAGAGGGAGAAGGACCGGACCAGACTGGACAGCAGCACGGGGGAGCTGGTGGCAGGTCCCTCTGGGCTGTCCGAGACTCAGCTGGCCTCCCTGTGCTCCGAGGTGTGGCCCGTGCTGGCCCTCATCGGAGGGGTGGACAGCGGGCTCCGGGCTGGGGGGCTGTGCCAGCACAAGGTCAGCGGGCGCAGGGCCACGCTGCTGGGGGTGCTGAAGGAGGGCAGTCCCCTGGCCAAGCTGCAGTGGGAGGAGGCCGACATGTCCGTCAGGTACTGCACACAGACACACAGGCGGCGCCGGTTTAGGGTAAGGGGTGTAGGGTAAAGGGTTTAGGGTAAGGGGTTTAGGGTAAGTGCTTTTGTAGTGGTGCTCCACGTCCGTCCTTGTTGGTTCGCTGTGGTGTTGGAGCTAGTCATAGCATTAAGGCTGTGATCACATTGGAAGCCTTTTTCTTGCAAAAAAAAGAAAGAGGTTAATGTTTCTAGGTGTGGTAGTGATGGGTTTACAGTACTAGTGTGTACTAGTGTGTCCCAGGGTGAGACTACTAGTGTGTTTTAATGTCTCATCAGGGTGAGACAGTACTAGTGTGTTTTAGTGTCACAGGGTGAGACAGTACTAGTGTGTTTTAGTGTCCCATCAGGGTGAGACAGTACTAGTGTGTTTTAGTGTCCCATCAGGGTGAGACAGTACTAGTGTGTTTTAGTGTCCCAGGGTGAGACAGTACTAGTGTGTTTTAATGTCCCATCAGGGTGAGACAGTACTAGTACTGGTCTTGCACACACACACACACACACACACACACACACACACACACACACACACACACACACACACACACACACACACAGAGATGGCTCCCCTCCCTGCTCACCCCCACCCTCTTTCTACCCTTTTTCTACCTGAGCTCTCTCCGTCTCTGTGTGTTAGCTAGCGTTAGCTCCGCGGCTAACTTTAGGTTACACCGAATTAAATGAATGACTAGGTTCTAAAGCATTGGGTTAGTTTTCACTGCACATATAGAAACAGTCAAACAGCGGGATTATTTCGGGAGCATATGGCAAAAACCAGGCAATGTCTAGCCCTTAAGGAATCAAATAGTCTGCTCTATGGCTGCATGCTGGCGCTAAAGTTATTGTTTTGAACTGTCGGAAAAACCTGGCAGCGATAAGAGGAATCGATAGTCACGATTCCCAACGGGAACCGGTTTTCGAATCCCATCCCTAGAGACAGTACTAGTGTGCCTGGGTAATCAGGGTGAGACGGTACTAGTGTGCCTGGGTCATCAGATACAGAACTCTTGGTTTAAGCTACAAAATGATGTTTTCCTTCTGCTCTACATTTCTTTGTCCACTACCCTGTCTTTAATTTGTCTCTCGGTTGCCGTCCTTCTTTCATGCATGTCTTCTCCTCTTTCTGTTACTTTGTGTCTTAAAAGTGTTTGCTTTTTCTTTCATCTTTTTCTTCCATTCTGATCTTTTCCTTTTCTTTTCTTTCTCCCACCCCCCTTTTCCTTTGTTTTCTCTTCACCTTTTTTTTGTAATCATCCCGCACATCCTTCCTTCCTTCCTACCTTCCTTCCTTCCGTCTCTCCGTGTTTTGCGTCTGCGCCGCCCCTCCCTCCCTCCCCCGTCCACTAATCAAAGCTTCCTGAATTCTTGGTCACCCAGCGACACGCCCCTCTCTGCCCTGGAGCCCTGCGACGTGCCGCGCTGCGACGTCTCGAGGCTCCGAGGCCTGAAGCCTGCGGTGCTGCTGGACCTGATCTTCCTGACGGGGCTCCTGGAGGAGCAGGAGGCCCCCCGGGGGTCGTCTCAGAGCAGCAGACCCGCCGCGGCCCCCCCCAAGAAGAGCTGCTCGGAAGAGGAGAACCCGTCGCCCCGCGGGGAGCTGGGGCGCCGCCTGTGCCAGGACATCGCCCGGGTGATGTCCGAGGAGGACGGCGGGCACACGGAGGACGAGAGGAGAGAGTGGAAGGAGGAGAGGGAGGAGAGGGACCCCTTCCCGTCTCCGTCCTCACCCAGAGTCACCTTGGCGGATCAGGAGTCGACCCCCAGCCCCCCTCCCTATCTCCCACAGACCCCACAGACCCCACAGACACCCCAGACCCCTCAGACACCCCAGACACCCCAGACACCCAAACCGGATGTTTTCGCCCTGGAGCTCAGAGCGGTCAGAGTCTCATACCTCCTCCTCGGTGCTTTGAAGTCTCTGGCCGTCATCCTCGGCTGTGGGAAGTTCACGGACCTGCTCCTGGTTCCCAAACACCACGAACCTCCCGCCGGCCTCATCACCAGCCCCGGCTACAACGCGGAGCAGGCCAACAAGGCAGGCGGCGCGGCAGGGGACGAGAATGCCGAGCTGAGGTCCGTCCTGCAGTTCGTGGTGCGGAGCATGGTGAAGTGGGCGGTCCGGCCGTGTCCCATCAAACAGAGCGTGGCCCTGGCCGACCTGGAGAGGGCTCAGGTCATGATCTATAAAGGAGCCCTCAGCAGGCTGCAAGAGGACAAGGGAGCCAAGGAACGCAAAGGTAGCTGTCTTCCAACATGGCTGATTCTGTAGTCGCCAGAATGTTTTGTAGTTTTTGTTTGAATTATGACGACCGGACCAGTCCTACTTCTTTGTATTCAGTGTTTACTGAAAATGTTATTTTCTTTCTACTGGGGTTATAGAATAGAAAAGAAAAGAAAAGAAAAGAAATACTTTATTCACCCTGAGGGAAATTTGGCACTACAAATCACTCGCAGTAAACATGTAGGTAGACAAAAACAAAAGTCACGAATAAGAATAAAAATAAGCCTAAGAATAAAATACGGTCTCATCTGCCTCATCTGCTCGAGTTGATTGAGGACTTTGGAGATTTATCGGGATTTAAGATAAATTGGCCGAAGTCGGCTTTCCTTCCACTTAACGCCCCTGCAAAAAGAAATATAACCCTCCCAGTAGAGATACCTATGGTAAAACACTTTAGATGCTTGGGAGTGGAAATATTCCCCACCATAAGACAAACGGTGAAGCACAATTACATAAAAATCCAAAACAAAATCAAAGACTACCTTGATAGGTGGTCAAAACTTAAAAACTCAGTACAGGCACGGATATCAATAGTTAAGATGGATGTACTACCTAGAATAAACTTCTTCAGCTCAATGCTACCGTTACCCCCTCCAGAGGGTTACTGGAAAAAATTACACTCCTCCACATACAAATTTATTTGGAATAATAAACCACCACGTATAAAAAGATCCACCGCACAGAGAAACAAAGCAGACGGTGGTATGGCATTTCCAGATTTTTTCCACTATTTTAAGGCGTACACTTTAAGACCATTGACAACATGGTTTGATCCCCAAGCATTAGTATCCTGGAGAGAATTTGAAGAAAATATAGTAGCCCCACATAGACTGAAGGACATAGCATACACTAAATTATCAATTAAGCAATGCGAACGGAAATTTGGCCCCATAATTACTCATGCAATCCGAATATGGCGTGAAACACAAAAAAAACATTCTAATCCACATAAATGGCATAATCATACTCCCTTATTCAATAACAATGCACTCTTGATTGGAAAACGACCTATAAGATTCCCTATATGGGAAAAGCAAGGCATACACTCATTAGGTGATGTTTTTAACAAACAGGGTTTCTGTAGCTATGAAGAAATACGCAATTTTTTTTTATCTCAGAGTCCACAATTTTCTTTTACACAGTTATTGTTATGTTTGAAGTCTCACGGTGTTCCATTAAAGATACCAATTGAACACCACAGATACCACAAATTCTTCTATGAAAGAGAGACATCGAGAGGTTTTGTTTCAGATTTTTATCATCAATTACTAACATCCTCGTATGAAACCCTCCACCTAGACTCCGTCTGGAGGAGGGATATACCAGACCTGGAAAGCGATTTTGATTGGCAAGAAGCCTGGGCAAATGTTCGATTTACATCAAGGAACCCGGACCATCAACAAATAAATCTTAACTATATTCACAGGACATACTTGACTCCTATAAGACTGAAAAAAAAGGGTCTTAAACAAGACTCCAAATGCTCTTTATGTACAAATGGGGACAAGGGGACATTTATGCACATGTACTGGGACTGCCCACCAGTTAAGATATTCTGGAAAGAGGTGACCCAGCAATTATCAAATCTCTTAACTCTGAATATACCTGTACACCCCTCTGTATTACTGCTGAATGATGTTTTTGAGTATGCAGTACATCCACAGCTAAAGAGATTGGTTTTATCGGGTATCACAGTGGCTAAAAAGCTGATAGCATCACGATGGTTCCAACCGGAAAAAATGTGCCGAAAGGTCTGGATTATTACATATCTCGATGTGATTTATCAAGAAATATCTACAGCAAGAATTTTGGGTCTCAATGAATCCAAAATGACAATGTGGTTAGAAGTGGTGGAGAAAATAAAAGCTAGCATATAATGGTAGTGTCTGGTTAGGAGCGAGGGATAATGGATGGATTATCCAATGGGGGGTCCAGGAGGGGGGGGTACGAGCTAGAGCATATGTGTGTAGGGTATTAGATAGCAGGTATTGGGGGTATATCCTGTATAAGACATTTAACTATATGGTGATTTCATTGGATGTGCACTGTTAATAATGCTTGTATATCTTATCGTGTGTTGTCATGTTTGTTTATATGTTTGTTTAAAAAATAATAATAAAAAAAATACGGTCCGGGATATACATTTCCCATGTTACATTCTAATATAAAATATACAGTAACAAAAAATATTAAGAAATATACATTAAGTGTAAAATTGTACTATGCCGGTTTAAAAGTAAAAGTCCAGGAAGATAGTACTGTCACCCTGTACTCAGTGACTGTGACACATTATATTAACTTGTACTGTGTATACATTGCATCATTGTATAATTATATTTCGAGCCACGTTGTATCTTGACACAGATCTCTTTCCCTACCCTTGTCTCTCCAGAGTCGGGGCACCACTCGTCCTCCCAGCCCGTCTCCAAATCCTCCAGCTCTGTCTCCCTCTACAGCACAGGGTCGGAGGGCACCGCCATATTTGGCCAATCAAACGGAGCCTCTGCCTCGTCTTCCACCAATGACCTGGCTGCCTCTCTGCTGACAGCGTTGCAGGCGGACGGCATGGATAACTTTAACCCCTTCCTCCCCATCAACCTCCTGCAGTGAGTACATATACGTGCTAAGCGCTGATGTAAAGACGTGTGATTGAGTATAGCTACAGTACAGATTTAACTGCCATTAGTGGTGAATGAAATACAATGGAAATATTAAGAGTGCATCTTTGGTGGTCAGACACATTGTCCTCAGAAACTAATCATGAATAGTCATAACGGAGCTGAGGTCAGTCCTACTAATCACCACAAAATACAGCATACATCAAAACTGTTCCGTTGCTATCCCATGCACTTATCTGTGTTTCATTACGCATATGAGTGCATGCTTACCAACTGTTTTGCCTGTTTTATTGCAACACTACTATCACCGACATCTAAGAAGGGAGATCCCCCCTTGAACGGCTCGTCTAAGGTTTCTCTCCTCCACATTGCCTGTGGTGCATTTTCTCCTATTGCTAGGTTTTAGTGAGTTTTTCCTTACAGTACCTTCGCGTGGGGTATGTCTGGGAGTGTTGCATTTATTTAAAAAAAATTGGACTTTATGGTGTTTTTGTTTTGTTCTTGATTTATTGTGATGTTTCTTCTTGACTTGTTTAAAGAAGACGTGTCCGGCCCATGGGGACATTAACGTGTGTTGTCGGGCCTTACAAATAAATTTTATTTGATTTTGATTTGAAAACAAAGCAAAGTGCAGCAAAGAATACTGCAAAATAACCACAAAGTAATGCAGTACTTTGTGTTATATTATAGTCCGTTTGTGCTATTTAACGTTACTTTGGGGTACTTTTTGCACTCATTTGTAGTTATTGGTGGAACCTGTTGTTTCCGACACTGTAATGTTGTTGCTGACTCACTGACCGCTGCAGATCTCTGTCTGTCAGTAGCAGCAGTTCACCAGAGGCCCAGGCGATGGGTGAGTTAGGATGAGTGTCGTGTGTGTTTTTTTTCTTTTTTGTGTTTTTTTTGTGAAAGCGATTCCGACTGCGCTGTGTTTTAACCGAGGCTGCAGCTCGACCCGCCTGTGTCCTAACCTGGCCAATACGGTGGCAGAGGCGAGCAGACAGACGGCCTCAGCGCGATAGTCACACAGCACCGATACACAATCTCGGCGTCGAGAGTTATAGCCTAGTTCTGGCTCACCCGGAACAAAACGAAAGTACTATTCTTATCTGTCCTTCGTAAAATAAAAAGAGTTCTCCTGGGGGAGGTTTCTCCCCAAGATTAGTGTCCCATCTCTCCCTCAAGGACAACTCTCTCGGTGCCCACCTAATATTGAACCGCCTCCTGGCTGTATCCCAGCCGTTGTGTGGGTTGATATCGATAACTCCCAGACCTCAGCGAAAAACACTGAACTCCTTCCAGATATTTGAAAGAAAAGGGTGCTTGATTTATCTTCACCGTTTGGGACTCCTCCCAGAGAGTCCGGCAAGGTAAATCAACCACGCCTCAGGCGCCTCAGGGACATTTGAAACCCTCGTCCGGTACTCATCATCGGCCTATAGGCCCGGCCTACTAGCGGGCCGAGCATCACCAGCAGCACTGTGTCCCTGTTACCGTAATGTATCTTGGCTCCCTCTAGGCGGATGGTGCTCGCTCGCTTCCCCACCCTGGCCGGCCTGGTTAACACGCCCCCCATGCTGCACCCTGGCTTCAGCCTGGCCAGCTCTGCTTCTTGTGAGGCCTTCACAGAGCAGCAGACCAGTTTCCTGGAGCCCGGGCCCTGCAGCACGCAGGCCAGGAGCAGCCTGGGTAAGAGAGCCAAGCACAGAGAGAACAGGGGTCTAGAGCAGGGGTTCTCAAACTTTTTTATACCACCACTGCATTTTATTTAGGCATTTCTTTTGGCGACCCCACACTTAATGTATCGCATAATTTCAATGTGCAATTAAGGAATATCAAAATAAAAGCACACGTTGTTGAACTTGATCATGCATATTTATTAGAACATTTAATTATAGCACTGTTATCAATACACATTTCTAAAATGAGGCATATTTAGCCAAAATATGTTGCCAGAACAGAAAGAAATATATATATTGATTCTTTATAAATTATTTTACTCCCCACTGTCACTTACCCACGACTCCACTTTGTGTCGCGATCCGTAGTTTGAGAACCGCTGGTCTAGAGAGACGTATCCAGGGGGCGGAGTTTAGCAACCGATGAAACAAACAAACAAAACAAAAGACACAGTGTGTAATAAAGCTCCCGATTACAACCGCTAATGTTAACTAATATAATTGGATATTGAATACCGCTTTGGCAAACACTGATATCTAAAAGGACAGATTTTTATTATTATACAAGATAATAGTTTTCACTAGTTGCAGCACCACTGAAGGTCAATGAAGCTTTCAATTAATTCGATTCGGGTACTGTTTTTCGTAATTTCGAGCCAGTCTCTAAATGGACTTGGTAGCGAAAGCGGAATCAAAGCCCTGTCCTGTAGCTCAATAGGAATACGTAGATGTACAGTTTGCTGGAGGGAGCGGGAGGGGAGGGGGAGACAGGGACTGTCTTGTCTGTTCGCTGCATGGTCTGAAAATGTCCAGCTCTGTCTCATTCACGACTGTGACTTGTTGCCCCAACAACAGCATGACGTGAGTTCGCTCTGCCGTTGAAGAGGTAGGACGTTGAGCGCATGCAGTGTCACAGTTTGTCCTCACAACGCTTGAATGGCACCATTGTTTTTCCTAATGTGTTTCGAGAAGGACATTAGACTAAAGCTTTTTTTTGTTTGTTTCTGAGGTTGTATGTTCATAGGCCTATCTGGGGTGTATAGTCAAGTCATTATGGATTCATAATGAGTCAGGCTAATTGTGCTTGACATGAAGTTGCACTTCATGTACTGTCGGCTTATAGCGGCCAATACAGAAAATATTATTTGCCAAAATTGTCATGAATTGATAATCATGTGGATCTGCTGGGATTTCAACACTATTAAATGATAGATGTGGGCTTGTTTTTTTTGTTTTCTATCCCCCCCCCCCCCCCCCCCCCCCTCTCTCTCAATCTCTAGAACGGCCTCAAATGTTTGTCCCTGTTCGATTGCTAGAAATGGGCTTCTCTATGAGACATATCTACAGGGCCATGGAGGCAGCAGGTACTGCTGTGTGTCTGCTGTGTGTCTGTCTGCTGTGTGTCTGTCTGCTGTGTGTGTCTGCTGTATGTCTGTGTGCGTCTGTCTGATTGTTGCGTTTGTGTCTTTCATCTGCTTTACTTGGGCTTTGCAGGCTTTCAAATCTGTCCTTCACTGAATGTGCTGGTGGTAGACATGACGATTCTACATTACCAATCGCAATTACCGTATTGTCCAGAATATAAGACTGGGTTTAATTCCTAGAGAAAACTCTGAAAAAGGGGTGTCAGCCTTATTTCTCGGGGTCTAGACTTTTAAATGTCATTATACAATCATTAATGACGCAGCCTTCTCGGGCCGCGCGGAGGTGGAGAACAAGTGTCGCCCATGGGGAGGTCTCACCCTGACCCCTGACCCCATGAGGAGGTCTCACCCTCACCCTGACCCCATGAGGTCTCACCCTCACCCTGTGAGGAGGTCTCACCCTGACCCCTGACCCCATGAGGAGGTCTCACCCTGACGCCTGACCCCATGAGGAGGTCTCACCCCGTGAGGAGGTCTCACCCTGACCCCTGACCCCATGAGGAGGTCTCACCCTCACCCTGACCCCATGAGGAGGTCTCACCCTCACCCCTGACCCCATGAGGAGGTCTCACCCTCACCCCGTGAGGAGGTCTCACCCTGACCCCTGACCCCATGAGGAGGTCTCACCCTGACCCCTGACCCCATGAGGAGGTCTCACCCCGTGAGGAGGTCTCACCCTGACCCCTGACCCCATGAGGAGGTCTCACCCCGTGAGGAGGTCTCACCCTGACCCCTAACCCTGTGAGGAGGTCTCACCCCGTGAGGAGGTCTCACCCTGACCCCTAACCCTGTGAGGAGGTCTCACCCTGTGAGGAGGTCTCACCCTGTGAGGAGGTCTCACCCTGTGAGGAGGTCCCACCCTGTGAGGAGGTCCCACCCTGTGAGGAGGTCTCACCCCGTGAGGAGGTCTCACCCTGTGAGGAGGTCTCACCCCGTGAGGAGGTCTCACCCTGTGAGGAGGTCCCACCCTGTGAGGAGGTCCCACCCTGTGAGGAGGTCTCACCCTGTGAGGAGGTCCCACCCTGTGAGGAGGTCTCACCCTGTGAGGAGGTCTCACCCTGTGAGGAGGTCTCACCCTGACCCCTGACCCCTGAGGAGGTCTCACCCTGTGAGGAGGTCTCACCCTGTGAGGAGGTCTCACCCTGTGAGGAGGTCTCACCCTGACCCCTGACCCCTGAGGAGGTCTTCTTCAACACTTCTAATGCACCTTGCCTACATTGAATAAAACAATGTGTTTTATCATTATTTTCAAATACAATTATTCTCTTTATAAAAACAAGATTTGGTATTTTTGTTTTTGATCCACTTTTTCTCCCCATTTTCTATTTTTCTCCCATCCCAATTTCGTGTATCCAATTCCTCCCTCCCCTGTCTCGAACGTTGCTAGACTATGCCTCCCACAGGTCGGCTGTAGTGAGGACAGAAGCCTTGCATCACGTGTCCCCTCCGGTACACGAGGAGGCAGCCTGTCGCATCTTTTCGCCGCAGCAGCTGCCCCCGTCACTTCCTGCTTCCGTCGCACCGGCGTCACCAAACCGACCTGTAGGAGTCGCCGCCCACAACGTCAAATCCCCACCCACCCTCTAAGACTTGCCAATTGTGTTAGTATGAACGACCGGCCAGCCGGTAGCACTGCCGAGAGCTGTCTCCCGCGTTAGAGGCGAGCGCCTTGCCCACTGCGCCAATCAGCCGCCCAACAAGATTTGGTCTTCAAAATTATTTTTTTCTTGCAATAGAGGGGTCGTCTTATATTTGGACCAATACGGTAATTTAGTTTTTCTTGGTTAGACTTGATGGGTTATGATGTTATGTTAGGTTCCTCACTGTTCTTATTCAACTAGGTTCCTCACTTCTTATTCAACTAGGTTCCTCACTGTTCTTATTCAACTAGGTTCCTCACTGTTCTTATTCATCTAGGTTCCTCACTGTTCTTATTCAACTAGGTTCCTCACTTCTTATTCAACTAGGTTCCTCACTGTTCTTATTCATCTAGGTTCCTCACTGTTCTTATTCAACTAGGTTCCTCACTTCTTATTCAACTAGGTTCCTCACTTCTTATTCAACTAGGTTCCTTACTGTTCTTATTCAACTAGGTTCCTCACTGTTCTTATTCAACAAGGTTCCTCACTTCTTATTCAAGTAGGTTCCTCACTTCTTATTCAACTAGGTTCCTCACTGTTCTTATTCAACTAGGTTCCTCACTTCTTATTCAACTAGGTTCCTCACTTCTTATTCAGCTAGGTTCCTCACTGTTCTTATTCAACTAGGTTCCTCACTGTTCTTATTCAACTAGGTTCCTCACTTCTTATTCAACTAGGTTCCTCACTGTTCTTATTCAACTAGGTTCCTCACTGTTCTTATTCAACTAGGTTCCTCACTGTTTTTATTCAACTAGGTTCCTCACTGTTCTTATTCAAGTAGGTTCCTCACTTCTTATTCAACTAGGTTCCTCACTGTTCTTATTCAACTAGGTTCCTCACTTCTTATTCAACTAGGTTCCTCACTTCTTATTCAACTAGGTTCCTCACTGTTCTTATTCAACTAGGTTCCTCACTGTTCTTATTCAACTAGGTTCCTCACTTCTTATTCAACTAGGTTCCTCACTTCTTATTCAACTAGGTTCCTCACTGTTCTTATTCAACTAGGTTCCTCACAGTTTTTATTCAACTAGGTTCCTCACTGTTTTTATTCAACTAGGTTCCTCACTGTTTTTATTCAACTAGGTTCCTCACTGTTCTTATTCAACTAGGTTCCTCACTGTTCTTATTCAACTAGGTTCCTCACTTCTTATTCAACTAGGTTCCTCACTTCTTTTTCAACTAGGTTCCTCACTGTTTTTATTCAACTAGGTTCCTCACTTCTTATTCAACTAGGTTCCTCACTGTTTTTATTCAACTAGGTTCCTCACTGTTTTTATTCAACTAGGTTCCTCACTGTTCTTATTCAACTAGGTTCCTCACTGACTTCTTATTCAACTAGGTTCCTCACTGTTCTTATTCAACTAGGTTCCTCACTTCTTATTCAACTAGGTTCCTCACTGTTCTTATTCAACTAGGTTCCTCACTGTTCTTATTCAACTAAGTTCCTCACTTCTTATTCAACTAAGTTCCTCGGTCTCGACTTCACTCACTCACGCTACTCAAACGATAGGCCAACCTGCACCCACCCATCACAGCCTCACAAACTAACCCCGATCGCCCGGTCCTTCTTTATGTGGAAGAATTAATTCTGCATGCCAGACTCGGTGTCATTTCGTCACCTATAGGGATGGCTAGGCGCTACGTCATCATATTCCAAAACGCCACTTCTGTGTCCTGTCCTGTTGACGGGATATTCAAAGGCAGTAAAATGGTGCAGTGCTGTGTCCCGTGTTGCAGCAATAGAAATTATGTCAACAGGGCGGCTAGGTGGCGCAGTGGGCAAGGCGCTCGCCACCAACGCAGGAGATGCTGGGTTCGAGCCCAGCTCTCGGCGTTGCTACCAGCTTGGCTGGTCGTTCATACTAATACAATTGGCAGTATTAGGGGGTGGGAAGCTGGTGGGTGGGGATCGGACGTTGTGGACAGCGACTCCTACAGGTCGGTTGGTGCGCCTGCGCAGTAGAATCAGGAAGCGACAAGGGCGGCGTGTCCCTCACCTGTGCAGGTGAAAAGATGCGACGGCTGCTTCCTCGACTTCCGGAGGGGACACGTGATGCAAGGCTTCATCCACATTGCAGCCGGCCTGTGGGAGGCATGACCTAACAGCGTTCGAGACAGGGGAGGGTAGAATTGGACAATACGAAATTGGGGACGGGAGAAAAAATTGAAAAATGGGGAGAAAAAGTAGATAGAAATAAAAATAAAAAATGATGTCAACAAAACAGCCTCTTACCACCGCTTTCCTCCGTTACTGTTTTTTTTTTTTTTTTTTTTTTTTTTTATAGACCCTTTTTCACAGACTTTGAGAAGTCAGCGAAGTAGGATGTCACAGTAAAAAGGGTGACCGGTTCCTGGGCTGTAGCCATTGCTGTGTTTACATTGGCCGCATTAGACTAAACATGCTAGTGGACACGGAAGTAATTTGTGACGTCACACTAGCCATCCCTATAACACCAAACCCCGGGTGACCTCTCTCCTCAAGTGGCCACGCAGCGTACGACCTGTCATTTCCTCTTCTAACTCTCTTCTCCTCCTTTGTGCGTGTCTGTGACTCCTCCCTCTCCCCTGTGATGTGTCTGTGACTCCTCCCTCTCCCTGTGACGTGTCTGTGACTCCTCCCTCTCCCCCGTGACGTGTCTGTGACTCCTCCCTCTCCCCGTGATGTATCTGTGACTCCTCCCTCTCCCCCGTGACATGTCTGTGACTCCTCCCTCTCCCCTGTGACGTTTCTGTCACTCCTCCCTCTCCCCACGTGACTCCTCCCTCTCCCTGTGACGTGTCTGTGACTCCTCCCTCTCCCTGTGACGTGTCTGTGACTCCTCCCTCTCCCCGTGACGTGTCTGTGACTCCTCCCTCTCCCCGTGATGTGTCTGTGACTCCTCCCTCTCCCCTGTGACGTGTCTGTGACTCCTCCCTCTCCCCCGTGATGTGTCTGCGATCCCCCCCCTCTCCCAGGGGTGACGGGTGAGGTGGACGCTCGGACCATCGAGGTGCTGGCCAGCTGGATGCTGGAGCACCCGCTAACCGACGAGCAGCAGGCGGCCGAGGCCCAGACCCCGGGGGGCGTCACCGACACCACGCCCTCCCCGGACGGGCC
Source organism: Notolepis coatsorum (assembly GCF_963971535.1). Taxonomy (NCBI): domain Eukaryota; kingdom Metazoa; phylum Chordata; class Actinopteri; order Aulopiformes; family Paralepididae; genus Notolepis; species Notolepis coatsorum. The sequence continues at coordinate 88,625,930 of NC_140175.1, forward strand.
AGAGACGGTGCAGCGTCCAGAGCCCGCCCCCACCAGTGACCCCAACGAGAGGTCAGGGGATAGAGACGCTGATAGACGATGTTGGTGTTCCAGTGAACCCAACGAGAGGTCAGGGAATAGCAACACTGAGACCATGTTGGTTTAGATATTATATACAGGATATCTGTGGGGTATTAACCCTTTCACTAACACACTACAGAAGGTTAACCTTTCACTACCACACACACTACAGACGGTTAACCCTTTGTCGTGTGGCAGTGAAAGGGTTAATCGTCTGTATTGTCACAGTGACAGGGTTAAAAAGTATTACATTCATAATTCTCAATTTAAGGCCTTAAAGGGTATTAACAAGTCTTACATTTAATTGGCACACAGGTATAAAAAGAAATTTGGGGGGTGCAGCCTTAAATGTTTTTGTATTCAAGTTGTTGTTTTTTCATGGAAGTTTAGGTCATGACCAATGTCATAATAGACTATGTGTTGATGTGTTTCCAGCCTGTTACCAGGCCTAGACCTGGTAGAGAGGGAGAACTTCCTAGATGTCCACCTAACCAGGAACAGACCTCCGCCGGCCCGTCGGCAGCGCACCGGCCTGGGGCAGAGGGCCTACGTCAGGAGGGCAGGTCAGAGCACACAGCCTCCACTGCCATCCGTGTGTTTCTCCTTAACTCAATGGACGCCACAGCGGTATGCGTGATGTGTTGTTAAAAGGCCGACGCTCTAAAATATAGGAATACGTGGCGGTGTTTGCAGGGCTATAACTATATTCTATATTTTAGCTATGGATACAATACTATGGCCCATTTGACATCGACTATCTATCGTTCAATATGTGTTAAAGAAATAATTTTTTCATTCATACATTCCCGTTTTATACCGCGGTGAATATGAGTATAGTTTTAGAGTAATCCTGTCTAATCCCAGAAAACGACGCTATGCAGCAACACGTGCAATTCACAAAAATGTTTGCCGTTTCTCGCCTGTATTTCGAAATCACATCTATATGATTGGTATTATGTTTTTTGATGCTTTGATCGTCACCAACGGCACACGTTGTGGAGTAACGTTACACACATATATTGTGATCGAAGTGAAATCATGGTTGGATCACAGAAGGATTGATACCATATAGGCCTTACCTTCACTAGGATGTACCCCAAAAAGAATATTCCAATTATCTGATTGCGAGTCCCAGTATTGGTGTCGATCGTGTCGCCAACATAATCCGCCACACATCATGCACCGGGAGCAATTCACGCTTCTCAATCCGACCGTTATAACCGCCCCCCTTGCCCGACCAATAAAAATCCGACCGGAGACTTTTGATCGACGCACAGGCCAAGATGTAATGTTTCAAAGGGTGCTCGATACTGCCACCTGGGTGGATGCGGCCGGTATTGCTCTTTGGCATTCTCAGGATGATTCCCCATGTTAACCCAGATGTCCGTGTGCCTGTAATGAATGGAAATATCAAATAAAAGAAATAACGATGAAAACACAACTATACTCGGGTCTGACGCTGAACGGTTGGCGAGTTAACCCGACTAATCATCGGGTCCGGCGCTGATTGAGTTAAAGAAACCCTCCCTGTGTTGATTTAGTTTCTCCCTCTCGCCCACGTTCTCTCCTGTGGTCCTTTTCTCCCACAGACTCCCCGTCACCCAACCCCATCCCTCAGCTCTACCGCCAGGACCCGGGGGTCACCGATTGGCCGGAGCAGGTGGAGTCCCACCCCTACTCTGCGGAGGAGGAGTCTGAGCTGGGCTACATGGACGACCCGTACCACGAAGAGCCCTACGAGGAGCTGCTCACTCCGGAGTTCATCAGCTCCGAGAGAGACACACTCTGGATGGTGGAGGTACACGCATGCACACACACACACACACACGCACACACACACACACACACACACACACATAACACAGACACATTTTATATGTACTTATTTGTAAATACGTCGATATATTACTTATTTGTAATATGTACACATAAAATGGTAAATACGTCGACGTAGGTGTGTGAAGCGAGGTTGGGCCGCCGGTGCAGATCCTCTACGTCCTCTGCGCAGGCCGGCGAGGAGCACCACGAGCACCACGAGATGGTGATGTGTGAGCTGTGCAACACCCTCACCCTGCAGTTCAACAACCACATGAAGCGCCACCACCCGGGCTGCGGGCAGAGCGCCGGGCGCAGGGGCTACCGGAGCACGGGGGCCTACGTGGACGGCTGGTTCGGGGGGGAGTGCGGCTCCGGCAGCCCCTACTACCTGCTGTGCACTTCCTGCAGGGAGAAGTACCTGGCTGCCAACCTGGGCGAGCTGAGCTCCAGACACGAGAGGTCTGTTTCACACTATCTCTCTTATTCACCAGAACCAGGATGTTCCTTCTCTCTTTCTTCATTATACTCCTTCTATATATCTACTTAAAAATTCAAATTGTAAATCCGGATTTTATTTGGCAGTCTGAGAGTTGTATGTTGAGTTTTTTTTTTTTGTGGGGGACATCTTTAGTTTTGCAGGATTTTTGGAGAAAGCATGGCACTTGAGACAAAACACACTATATCCTATATAATTGTATTTGAATTCCTCTTGTTTCTTTGTTTACTTACATACATTGCGTACAGCTTGTGTTATATTACGTTTTATTGTATTTTCTTTTTCTTGTGGCCATCTTGGTCTATATGTCATTTGTCAAGTAATTGGTCAAGTATATTATTACCGGTATATACTTATTGTTATGTGTCTTGTAAGCCCATATGGGCTGGGCATACACCTGTATGTATTGTAAGACACGAAAATAAAAAACATCAAATCAAATTAAAATATACACCTGCATATACTCCTTCTATATACCTACTTATACACCTGCATATACTCCTTCTATATACCTACTTATACACCTGCATATACTCCTTCTATATACCTACTTATACACCTGCATATACTCCAAGTTTCAAGAGATTTATTTCTCACATACACACACGAGACACGTAGTGAAATGAAGGTGGCCATGCCCGCCTTGATTGTGCAAAAATACAAATAATAAAATAGAATAGACATGATAAAATGTAATAAGAATAAAATGCAATACAATGCTAAATTTAAGAAATAAAGGTAATGAGTACTATATACAATAATATACAAATTTTAAAAAATCGCTATGGATTTGGAGCTGAACCTGGCCACACGTCATGTGTGTACAGCGAATACAGCAGGGGGCTGAGGACACAGCCCTGGGGGGACCCGATACTCCTTCTATATACCTACTTATACACCTGCATATAATCCTTCTATATACCTACTTATACACCTGCATATAATCCTTCTATATACCTACTTATACACCTGCATATAACCCATATAACTCTCTATGATAGCATTTATAATTATGCTGTTTATTCTTACCCTATATATATATATATATAGATATATCTATCCACATCTGTCTGTACATACCTGCTTATACTCCTTTTTACATATCTGTAAATACTATATCTATATCTGTACATATCCCTTACCTACTCTTACTAGTTATGCTGCTGGTCAGTATGACTTATTATCATAGTGTCTTTATACCTCTATCACTGTACATATTAATACTACAACTCTACATACATCTGATTAATTTATATATTGTATACCCAGTTTAATCACATGTACATTGTATATTGCTTTTGCACTTTACTGTTACATTTGCACTCTGGTTGGATGCCAAACTTATTTACGTTGTATACCTGTGCTGTATAATGACAATTTTAATCTTTTTTGACATTTTAATCTAATCTAATCCAATCTAAGCATGCGGCACGCTGGATTCATAAAACGTCATTTGATTTATGCTGTAAATGAAAAAGAACAACCAACACAAATAAACCTGTTGCTTTAAAGACCATTGATGTTTCCTCTTTGATAGAATGAAAGGTCTAGCGCATGATCTGATTGGACGACTGGACAGCGCCTCCGATGGTAAGGGTTAGCTCTAAGCTCCTTCCCTGCATTTTGGACTTTCACCACCAAACTGTAGTTTGACATAATAACAATGTAATTCATCTGTTTACAATTGGATTTCCTCTCAGAGCAGATGAAGGGTAAGTCTCATCGGACGCTTCTCCCTGTGTAACCCCCATTCAGATGACTGGGAGCTGGGCCACCAGGACGACGGCGATGCGGACAAGCTGACCGGACTGGAGGACTTCGGGGTCTTGCTGAGGCCCCTGGGGCTGACGGAGAAGAAGCTGGTCCCGGATCCCATCTTCTTCACAGAGACGGACCCCCTGGGAGCCATGGTCCACACCACTGCCAACCACAACCGAGCTCTGGTTCCAAAAGGTACAGTTCTGGATGGTTACCTTTCCATTCTTAACTAGGTAGTACAGTCACTTGTATCTAGAATGTTGCCCATCAGCATCAGAGAAGGAGCTGAACAAACTTCAGTTGGTCACAAAACCAACCGAATCATAAATCGTATCATAAATCATAAACGCCTCTCTGCCAGTTGAATGCAGACTCCTTGTAATTCTTCTCACATTTTTCTGAAATGTATTCTCCTCAAGGAATCCTATATTTTAAACTGAGCAATTAGATTATATGGTAAATGGATTACGGTATATGGTAAACAGTCACACTCATTTCACCAGACAGGCGCTAAGTGGTGACCTGGTACTTCTTGGACCTGTAGGACTAATAGTTTAAAATCGACAGTGCGCTTTAGAGCCATATTCAACTCTACCGGTATCCACAAGGCAAGTAAAGAATACAAATAGTTAAACAAATTCTATTGTGGTATGATGTAGCCTCCATTGAAGATGAATTATTTTATGTTTTTATTTTATTGTATTAAACATTTTAATAAATTTTTATCAATTTCAGTTGGCCTTTCACATATGAGTTTTTCTGGGGGGGGGGGGGGGGGAGATGTGAATGAATACAACCATTCATTGTATCTTCAATGTTGAATATTAATTTTAGATTTCCTGTTTCTCCTTTTTCTAATTACAGAAAAAGACAAATATTAATTACATCCTGTTATTGTATTCTGTTGTATTATTTTCTTGTGAGGACCCCAGGAAGTCTAGCGGTCATTCATTTGACAGCTAATGGGGATCCTGGTAAAACATTAACACAAACATGCCATGTGGCTCCTATGGAGAAAAAGGCCTCACTGTTGAATGGATTCTGGTTGTCTGCTGAACTGTAGTAGTGTAGGGTTAAAGGACCCTAGTGATGCATAACCATAAATGCACCCATTGAACTGTTGCATTATTTAAAAACTGCAAAAGTGGTTCTGCTCTAAATCCCCCATTATGGGTCCTTTTTCAAATTTTTTCTGCAGGGATGGTGCTTGCAGACCAGAAAGGCTGCGCGGGACCCCTGAGCCTGGGGGAGCAGGCGGCGTCTCTGAGGGACCCTCAGGACCGACTGAAGGCTCTGAGGAGAGTCACCTCCACAGCCCAGATACTACTGGCTTACAGCGTGGTGATGAGAGCCCTCTCACAGACCTCCTCCAGGTACATTGGAGCACGACGATCTGTTCTGCAGTCATTTTCATATTTCAAACCTGTATTTAAAGGGGTTATGCACTGCTATTCCTAGCACTATTTGGGCAACTTTACACAATTCCTGTTAGTCTATTGAAGACATTTGTAATATTTTTTTCAAAAAAATTCATTGTTTTATATTTCTAATCCAGTACTCGAAACCATCATTTTTCAGCCTCGAGAAATCAGGCTGTTATGGCCCCGCCCATAAGCACTTTGAGTGACAGTCAGACCACAGGCTGCACTGGTAGAGGGAGGGAGGGAGGGGGGGGGAAGAGAGAGAGAGTTCAGTTCAGTTCAGAGTTTTTATTTGCCACATGGAATAATACAATCATAGTTTCTTCATTAAAAAATCATAAATAGTCATTCCATGGACAAAAGGAGCAGGAAGAAGAATAAATCTTATAGTTATATAGTTACCTGCCCCTTATTCCTAAACTAACATGTATTTTCTTAATGGTCGGCGTATAACCATATATTTACACAAATAATCATTTATACCATGAGAGAGAGAGAGAGAGAGAGAGAGAGAGAGAGAGAGAGAGAGAGAGAGAGAGAGAGAGAGAGAGAGAGAAGCCCCTCCCTCTCTCTTCCTTTTTTTCTTTCTATCACTCTCCCGTTCGGAGGTGTGTGTGTTTCGCGCGGACCTCCGTGCAGCAGGTCCCCCCCCCCCCCCCAAGTGCCCCCTCTCTCTCCCTCCCTCCCTCTCTCTTCTTTTTTTTCTTTCTATCACTCTCCCGTTCGGAGGTGTGTGTGTTTCGCGCGGAACTCCGTGTGGCAGGTCCCCCCCCCCCCCCCCCCCAAGTGCCCCCTCTCTCTCCCTCGCTCCCTCTCTCTTCTTTTTTTCTTTCTATCACTCTCCCGTTCGGAGGTGTGTGTGTTTCGCGCGGACCTCCGTGTGGCAGGTCCCCCCCCCCCCCAAGTGCCCCCTCTCTCTCCCTCCCTCCCTCTCTCTTCTTTTTTTTCTTTCTATCACTCTCCCGTTCGGAGGTGTGTGTGTGTGTGTCGCGCGGACCCCCCCCCCCCCCCCCAAGTGCCCCCTCTCTCTCCCTCTCTCCCTCTCTCTTCCTTTCTCTCGGCTCCCTCTCGGCTCTCTCTTCCTCTCGCCCCGCAGCTTCACTCGCTGTCTAGTCTAGGTAGAATGGGGGCGGGCATCTATCCACAGCGCCCTGTGACGTGCACCAGGTCGTCAAATCAACATGACCTGATTTACTAGAGGCAAAGAGGGGATGGGCTGTAGCTGAGGAATTCGCCAATATAGTATTTAGGCCCAAAAACACATTGATACGAACTCCTATTACTATAATACAATGCTAGAGACTGAAAAATGACATTTATAATGCATGGCACCTTTAAACTCGAAATGCAACTGAGGATTCCCTCATGTACAGTCTCGTCGAGTCGAGAAATAAGCATGAAAAAAAAAGATATAGAGTCACACAGCATATACAATCATGACAAAGTGACAACAAGACGAAGCAAAGAGCAAGGATAACAAATCAATTAAAACACGTACAACTTGATTGACAAAGGTTGGAGATCAAGGTTTTAAACTCTGCAACAGAGGGGAGAATCTCAAGCTTCAAGGACTGTTGGAGTTCATATCATAGCAAAATTCAGATTCACCCTGTTCAGAGCAAACTCCGGGGACCTTAAGGACCAGCCAGTCACTAGAACGGGTTCCAAAATTCCATTCCAATAATGATGTAGTATAAGGAGGTAGCTTACCAATAAGGGCCTTATAAATGAACAAATACCAGTGTTTGTTGCGCCTCTCCGTCAGAGATTGATCAATAGTGAGGCCTCAGCATGCCTATAAATTACATCACCATAGTCCATGTATTATTGTGAATTATTGTTTGGATGTTGCCTTTTGATGTGGTTTCTCTTCGCCTCCTACCAGTACGTCAGTGTGCAGCCAGTCCAGTGGTCTGGAGGCCCTGGGTCTGGCTGACATCCGGATCCTGGTGCGCTTGATGTGTCTGGCCGCGGCAGGCCGGGTCCACACCAGCATGGAGCCGCAGGGATCGGGGGGTGCGCGGGGCACAGCCTCGGAGCGGAGCGGCTCCTCCACCTTCCTCAGTTTCCTCAGCTCGGCCATCGGCAGCCTGGTGTCCCACAGCCCCACCGCCTACAGGGAGCTGGTGGACATCTGCACGCAGGTCGCACTCCTGCACTTTATATTGTTCTTCATCTAATCTACTATTTATATCTTAAGGAGTAGTAGGTGGCCGTTGATTTTGGGGCTGAATTTAGAAACATTAAAAAAAAAATTTAAAAACTGAATTCGACAACGCCCTTCCCAATCGGAACGTATCAGGATGCCTCCAAAGCCACACCCCGCTAGATGGCTACAGTAGCAGGCAGCTAGCTATAACTGTTATGCACATAACAAGCATGGGTGGTACAATAGGGTTTGATAGACGTTCATTTGATTGGATGTCATTGTTTTAGCTTCTGCCTGAATCCTCCTGTATAACGTATATCATCATGTCAGTTAGGGTACCTTGTGTCTACTGCACCTTGTGTATACTGTGTGTTTACTCATAGTATATATTCAGATTCTTTATTGCCTATATTTATTGCAACGTATAATATAAACGGCATACAGACCCTCATCTGCACCTTTGTTTACACTGTTTATTTTTCTAAAGGAGTATCTTATCTTATCTGTAGGACCTGATGGCGGCAGCCACAGGGGTGAACATCGGGGCGATCAGTGACCCCCAGCAGAGAGCTCATCTGAGCTCCGGTCTGAAGGGTGGGAGCCAGCAACCAAGGGACTGCAAGGAGGAAACCCTGCCCACCTTCCTGGTCACCCAGAGCCTGGTATCCCTGCTCACTGAGAAGGGAATCCGCTACCGCTACACCTCGGAGAGGACTGAACACGAGGCCAAAGGTGAGAGGGGAACGTGTGAAAGACATGCATAATAATAATAATAATAATAATTGTATTTGTATAGCACCTTTCATAGAGGGGATTGCAGTTCAAAGTGCTTTACATCAGTAAGAAATGAGACATAAAAGCTGTGTAAAACAAGCAGCAAGAGCAAAGCATAAAGTGGGATATATATGAATCAAATCATATCAGAACCTCACGTTCCAATAGGCTTCTGTAATCTGTTACAAAACATGATAAAGGTCAGAGTATGCACCCAGCGGATAGTGGGGCGTAGAGATAAAAGTAAAAATAAGTAAAATAATAGCAAGGGTAAAATGAGCAGACATATAATATCACAGTTCTTCACATTAGCATCCAACATCCCAACAGGCCTCCCTGTTTATGGCTCGATCATCACAATAGACAATTTTTTAACGATAAAAGAGTAGCAAAATAGTGCAATAGTGTAGTGCTGTAACTTTAGTGATTTTAGATCACAGGGACTCGAACCCATACACTGTAGCTTTAGTGATTTTAGATCACAGGGACTCGAACCCATACGCTGTAGCTTTAGTGATTTTAGATCATAGGGACTCGAACCCATACGCTGTAGCTTTAGTGATTTTAGATCACAGGGACTCGAACCCATACGCTGTAGCTTTAGTGATTTTAGATCACAGGGACTCGAACCCATACGCTGTAGCTTTAGTGATTTTAGATCACAGGGACTCGAACCCATACTGTAGAGTGATTTTAGATCACAGGGACTCGAACCCATACACTGTAGCTTTAGTGATTTTAGATCACAGGGACTGGAACCCATACGCTGTAGCTTTAGTGATTTTAGATCACAGGGACTCGAACCCATACTGTAGCTTTAGTGATTTTAGATCACAGGGACTGGAACCCATACGCTGTAGCTTTAGTGATTTTAGATCACAGGGACTCGAACCCATACTGTAGCTTTAGTGATTTTAGATTACAGGGACTCAAACCCATACTGTAGCTTTAGTGATTTTAGATTACAGGGACTCGAACCCATACGCTGTAGCTTTAGTGATTTTAGATCACAGGGACTTGAACCCATACGCTGTAGCTTTAGTGATTTTAGATCACAGGGACTCGAACCCATACTGTAGCTTTAGTGATTTTAGATCACAGGGACTCGAACCCATACGCTGTAGCTTTAGTGATTTTAGATCACAGGGACTCGAACCCATACAATCTATAGTTTTCAAGAAATTAGTTTGTCACGTTGAAAAATGGTATGTTTTATTGGCCGATTGGACCATGTGATTCCCCCTGCGCGCGCTTCTGTCTCCGATTGGCCCAGACGCAGGAAGCCCAGGGCTGTCCTCCTCCTCCTCCTCCTCCTCCTCGGCTCCTCCCCCATCGCCCCAGCTGGGGGCCAGGGTGGGCCCTCTGGAGCTGGCCAACGCTCTGGCGGCGTGCGCCCTGTCCGCCAGGCTGACCAGTAAGCACCGTCAGTGGGCCGCCCAGCAGCTGGTGCAGGCCCTGGCCTCCTCGGAGAGGGACAACCCTGCCCGGCCCCAGACCTACAGCGACATGGCTGGGGACCTGCGCAAGTGTCACCTGAAGAAACTGGAGGGACACCACGGCAGGGTGAGGGGCGGCAAGACACTCCATTAGTCTCTCCAAGAGAGAGAGAGAGACACTGTGGATTGTATTTAGATATGTTGTTCTGTCCTCATCATTTGATTTGAAATACAAGTCTGATCAGCAAAGAGGAGCCTGTTTGACATCACTGTCCCAATACTGCTGCATTTACATTTAGTCATTTAGCTGAACGCTTTTATCCAAAGTGACTTACAAGTTCTGTACAACAGGTCAGCAGGAAGGGTACAACTCTGGCAGCTAAGTAACATTGTTTGTCAAACAGTGTTGAACTTGGGTGCTACAGTCTTGAATGCATAGTAGTAATAACATATTAGCATAGTAGGTAGTAATATAGGCAAGGAAGATGACTTGGTAGCAAAGTGCATGATAGTAAAAGACAGTACGATGGTTAGTATCTTTTTAATACAATAACAATCCAATCAAATATGTCTGATTTGGCTCGGGGAGCTAACGAAATTAGCAGGAACATCGAAATAGCACTGACACCAGAAACTAGAGAGACTGTTGCTAGGGAACAGTTTGGACCCAAGTGTATTTCCTGTCCGTTGTTGCATTGGCAAACAATAATACTAACTTTATTTGTATAGCACCTGTCATACAGGGGATTGCAGTTCAAAGGGCTTTACATCAGTAAGAAATAAGCCATAACATCTGTGTAAAACAAGCAGCAAGAGCAAAGCATAAAGTGGGATAAAATAATGCAGATATATTAATCAAATCATATCAGAACCTCACGTTCCGATAGGCTTCTGTAATCTGTTACAAACAATGCAACAGGAAATCAACTTGGGTCCATTTGGAAGGTAATTGTCGTCCCTTTGGAACCGTCCACAGAAATGCCTCTAGTGCTCCATCTTGTTGTAAAGACGTCGAGCAGCGGCCTGGAGCAGGAGGATCCTGGATTAGATCATGCTTTTTGGGAGCTTCCATCCTGCCAGTTCCTCCCCCACGTGATGAATCCTGTGTCTTATCTGTCCACCCTGCAGGTGACAAGCTGTTCCTGGAACGAGGAACGGAGTCTGCTGGCCACTGTTTCTCAGGACAGGACGGTGCAACTCTGGGACGTCAGCCAGAACGCCGCCGAGCTGCGCACCACTCTCTCCTGCGGCATGAGGTGAAGGACACTGAGGGCGAGATCCCATTCTGCAATCTGTTAATACAATTTTCATTCAATCAATCACCTGCGCAGAAGAAAGCAAATATTAATTTCTTTGTGGATCTAGCCCTCCATGTCCTTCACTGCGCAGGTGATTGATTGAATGAAAATTGTATTAACAGATTGCAGAATGGGTACAATACAGTACGGCTCAATACACACAATTGTTAAGGGGATGCAGTTTGTCTTGTTTACATCAGGGTCCCCCATTTTCAATTCATAATGAATTGTAAGTAAGGGTGCAATTGGAACCGTGCAATCCATTCTTTGTGGATCTAGCCCTCACTGTACCTCTCTCAGGACACTCACTGTACCTCTCTCAGGACACTCACTGTACCTCTCTCAGGACACTCACTGTACCTCTCTCAGGACACTCACTGTACCTCTCTCAGGACACTCACTGTACCTCTCTCAGGACACTCACTGTACCTCTCTCAGGACACTCACTGTACCTCTCTCAGGACACTCACTGTACCTCTCTGCAACGCAGTAGAGAAGGGATTTACTTTTATGTGATTGTCAGTCTGTGGGACAAGCACACGGTGGAAGATATGCGCAGTAGATTCATTCTTTATTTCCACTCAGCATGCCCGCATTACAATGATGTTGAGCATACACACATGATAAATACATGATAAATACAATAGAAAATACAACATACAATACCGTACTTTTCGCACTATAAGCCGCACCTGACTATAAGCCGCAGCAGCTAAATTGAATGATGTGTACATATATAAGCCGCACTGGACTATAAGCCGCAGGTGTTTTAATGTTTAATTACCATGTAATTAGCATTGGGACACAATACTGTCGGACAAATAACAAGCATTAACTCATTTACAAGTTGTATTAAGTTTAGCAAATAAGGGAACAGATAAATAACATTTCAATGCAGTCAAAAAAGCAATATTTAGATGTTTACATTTTCGAGTTTGGTCACGTCGAGTCACATATAAGCCGCACCGTTATATAAGCCGCAGGGTCGAAAAAGCCGCGGCTTATAGTCCGAAAAGTACGGTCTGTGCAATCATAATAATAATAATAATAATAATAATAATGGATTGGATTTATATAGCGCTCTTCTCTGACTCAGAGCGCTTCACAGAGTCCATTATTCGTTCATACACAGTCATACCGGTGGTGGTAAGCTACAATTGCAGCCAGAGCTGCCCTGAGGCAGACTCACGGAAGCGTGGCGAATAATCATCGCCTACGGCCCCTCCGACCACCACCAACATTCATTCACATGCATACACATTCATACGAGGCAAGTAGGTTAAGTGTCTTGCCCAAGGACACAACGGCAATGGGATGGACATGGGCTTGAGCGGGATTCGAACCACCAACCCTTCGATCATTGGACGCCCCGCTCTACCCCTGAGCCAAAGCCGCCCCATAATACAAATGTGTACAATCGATTCAAACAATCTGTATTTAAGTATGGTGGAATGATTGGTGATCAAGGATACCAAAGTGTTGACCTTTTCGAGTTTGTTTTATGATGTTCCATCATGTGTCAGGAGCACAGAGGCTAAAAGCAGATATTGTTTTGATGGTAGATGTGATGGTAACGTTGCCCTGCCGTTTCTCCTGCTCCAGTGACACGGACCGAGCGAGTGCCGAGAGGGCGGGCGGGGCCCACCTAGTGTCCCCTGTGTACTGGAGCGCAGGAGGGACCCTGCTGGCTGCCTTCCAGAACAAAGTCGTCAACATCTGGACCGTCGATGGTGAGTCAGTCAGTCTGTCTGAATCTGAATACCCTCAAGAAATGTAGTGCTTAAAGTGCTTGATATAAAATTTAATAAAAGTCGAGCCCTGGAATTCCTTTAAAGGGGCTATGCATTATAAATGTCATTTTTCAGTCTCTAGCATTGTATTATAGTAATAGGAGTTCGTATCAATGTGTTTTAGGGTCTAAATACCATATTGGCGGATTGCTCCGATTCAGCCCAGCCCCTCCCGTCCTCTAGTAAATCGGGTCATTTTGATTTGAAGGCCTGAGTCACGTAATTCGGCGCACAGTGATGCGATTGGCTCTGTGGTTGGAGCTAATGCCCGCCCCCATTCTACCTAGACTAGACAGCGAGTGGAGCTGCGTGGCCGTGCGCTTTGGAGGGAGAGAAAGGAAGAGAGAGCCGAGAGGGAGAGAAAGGAGAGAAAGGAAGAGAGAGGGAGGGAGGGAGAGAGAGGGGGCACATGGGGGGGGCGGGGGTACCTGCCGGCCGCGCGCCACACGGGAGATTGAAAGAAAGAAAAGAAAAAAGCTCCCCCGTCTCATCAGCGAGAGCCGAGTGGGAGAGAAAGGAAGAGAGAAGGAGGGAGGGAGAGAGAGGGGGCACTTGGGGGGGGGGGTACCTGCCGGCCGCGCGCCACACGGGAGATTGAAAGAAAGAAAAGAAAAAAGCTGCCCCGTCTCATCAGCGAGTGGAGCTGCGGGGCCGTGCGCTTTGGAGGGAGAGAAAGGAAGAGAGAGCCGAGAGGGGGCATTCTCTCTCTCTCTCTCTCTCTCTCTCTCTCTCTCTCTCTCTCTCCTCTCTCCTCTCTCCTCTCTCCTCTCTCCTCTCTCCTCTCTCCTCTCTCCTCTCTCTCTCTCTCTCTCTCTCTCTCTCTCTCTCTCTCTCTCTCTCTCTCTCTCTCTCTCTCTCTCTCATATATATATATATATAATGGTATAAATGATTATTTGTGTAAATAAGGTTATACGCCGACCATTAAGAAAATACATGTTAATTTAGGAATAAGGGGCAGGTAACTATAAGATTTATTCTTCTTCCTGCTCCTTTTGTCCATGGAATGACTATTTATGATTTTTTAATGAAGAAACTATGATTGTATTATTCCATGTGGCAAATAAAAACTCTGAACTGAACTCTTTCTCTTCCCCCCCTCCCTCTACCAGTGCAGACTGTGGTCTGACTGTCACTCAAAGTGCTTATGGGCGGAGCCAGGCCATAACAGCCTGATTTATTGAGGCTGAAAAATGATGGTTTTGAGTACTTGATTAGAAATATAAAACAATGAATTTTTTGGAAAAAAACCTTACAAATGTCTTCAATAGACTAACAGGAATTGTGTAAAGTTGCCCAAATAGTGCTAGGAATAGCAGTGCATAGCCCCTTTAAAACAGCCAGTTTTTTAACAAGGTGCTTAAAATTTCCTTGGAATTCAAATCAACCATTCACATTGAACGTTTTGTTCATCCATGGTAAAATTGTTCTGAATCAAGAAATATAATTCTTTTTAATTTTAATCAAATTAATAGTCGGAAATTGGTTTTAAGCCATAAATATTGGATCACATTTTTTTCTATAAGAAAACTGCATTTAAAAGTGAATTGTATCCTTTTTAAATGCCTGTTTCAAATGAAAAATGCTGCTTAGAAAAGTACTTGAAAGTCCTTGAATTTCATTTTGCAATGTCTGTGGGAACCCTGAGACTAGTTTTAAGACCTCTGGACATCTTTTTTAAATGTTTTAGTATCAGGTTCCACTCTCCCTCTGTGAAAGGCCTGCCCGGGTCGGTCTCCCACGCCACTTTTAACACGTTGAATGCCACCACCCACTTCAATGATAGTGTTGTGAACGCATAAACTATATCTTAAATTATGGCTATGTGTCTTGACTTGTTTGCAGTCAACATTGTCGAAACGGATAGTTTTTTAATCGGTTCATTTCCGTTTTATACCATTTTGAAAAACCCTTGTTTTCTTGAAAGTTTCAGGAAAATATAAAGATCTCTTCGGATGGCTTGCCGGAGAAGTAAAATGAGGAAACTGGATTCCCCCCCCCCCCCCCATGTGTTTCATTCAGTCTAATCCAATGGGGTGCAGTACAACAGGGAGAGACGATAGGGGGCGGTATTTTCCCAATGGAGCTCAGAGAGAGTTTGCAGCACTAACGTGAGACTAGATTGATGAAATATGAATTCAAATCGCTAATTAAAAAAAAAACGACAAACGCTATTTGTCGTCGCTGGCACTCAACGGTCGGCATGAACTAACGACATATAGCGTCGTTGGCACTCAAAGTGTTAAGGGCAGATGCTGAATCATCAGAGTAATAACAAGATGCTTTGTCTCCTGATCCTAATACCTTAAGTATAATCTCCATGTTTTCCAATGCCGTAGATGTCAGTAAAGGTTCCTCTCCATCCCGACGTGGGGACAATCAAATATGTTGATGTTTTTAATCAGCAAGACAACAGGAATTACAAATAAAGCTTATTGCTTGGTTGCTTCATTTCAGGATCTCACTGTCACATGGAGGCCCAGAGTTCCTGGGTCACGACCCTTTGCTGGACCCAGACTGAGGCCTGTAAGGACAGCCCTACAGAGAACCTACTACTGGGCCGGCTGGATGGCTCCCTCTGCTGGCTGCAGGTCACACAGCAGGAAGACGACCTCCATGTGAAAAGCACAGAGATTTATTGTCACAGGAAAGAAGGTGATTGTCATTTTTACAATGAAATAAATGTGTAGGAATTGTGATTATTAGATTAGAATCATTTTTATTGTCGTTATACAGCACAAGTACAGTACAATAAAAAAAAAGTTTTAAGGCTGATGATATGATAATTATGCGGTTAAGTTTTCTAACCCACTGACTGTTTAACTTCTTGTCTCTCAGCTCCCCAGTGTGTGGCCTGGCACAGTGTGGACAAGCCTTTTGCTGTGGGCTACCCTGACGGACGGGTCCTCCTGACCACAGTCAGATCCACCACGTCTGACCAGCCTCTACTGCTGACCGCCTTCCCTGTGAGTGAAACATACTCTACACTCATCACAGTAGACTTAGAGGAACCGGTGGAAAATCCAGTTAGTACGATACTTGGACACTAAGGCTACGTTCACACTGCAAGCGAAAGTGGCCCAAATCAGATTTTTTTTTAATTCATATGAATGAGTTTATTTATTTCGAACATAAATTAAAAACAAATTAAATTTAAAACAATTAAATAAAACAATAAAGTAATAAACAGATTAAAAAAACAAACAAGCAAAACAGTAATGTTCGAAAAGGAATAGGATGAAGTGTAAACTTATGTATTCCTACCCCCTTCACACTCTTAGGCAACTCATATTAGCAAATTGTCATACAACCCAAATTTCCACATGAAAAGAAAATATTATGAAAAGAAAATAGCATATGCAACTCAGATCTGATTGCATTCATGTGGTCCTAAATCAGATACAGGTCAGATGTTTTGCAATGTGATCTCAGTCTGAACAGTCATGTGACTTTCAGAGAGAGAGAGAGAGATGCGTCCCCGACACACACGCAGTCAAGTTTGTGTGTAAATGCTCCGACGAGGGAGAGAGACAGGGGAGATGAGTCCCCGACACACACGCAGTCAAGTTTGTGTGTAAATGCTGCGATGAGCGAGAGAGATGGCGCACACACACTTCTGCACGCAGTCGCCGGTCACTCTCTATCTCTCGCTCGCTCGTTCTCTGCCTCTCTGTCAAAACCCGTTTGAGGAAGTGTCGGGTTACACTATGCGCTACAACCATAGAGGGGGCGTTACTGCAAATCAGTACCTTATTCACGTCAGCAATACCGTCAAATCAGAACAGCTTAGTTGAGTGAGGGAAGATCTCGTGAACTCGAGACTAGACTGATGAGTCAATATGATAATTAACAACACAGACCACATTGATATAATCCCCTATTGCTAGGAAACAATGCTAAACACTGGAAAAGGCCATTTATAATGCATGGGACCTTGAGTTAATACATTTAATTACGAGTTATTACGGCTACCGTAATTTCCGGACTATAAGCCGCTTCTTTTCCCCCCATTTTTCGACCCTGCGGCTTATATAACGGTGCGGCTTATATGTGACTCGACGTGACCAAACCCGAAAATGTAAAAATCTAAATATTGCTTTTTTGACTGCATTGGAATGTTATATATCTGTTCCCTTATTTGCTAAACTTAATACAACTTGTAAATGAGTTAATTCTTGTTATTTGTCCGACAGTATTGTGTCCCAATGCTAATTACATATGGTAATTAAACATTAAAACACCTGCGGTTTATAGTCCAGTGCGGCTTATATATGTACACATCATTCAATTTAGCTGCTGCGGCTTATATTCAGGTGCGGCTTATAGTGCGAAAATTACGGACCCACACACCTTAAAAACATTCTTTTGAAATCTGACTTATGGTTAACCCTTTCACCACCACACCACCAACGGGTTAACCCTTTCACTGCAACAATACAGGAGGTTAACCCTTTCACTGCCACACGACAACGGGTTAATGGGGGGGGACATATTGATCGTTTTTTTTTTTTTTTTTTATATCCACTTTTTCTCCCATTTTTCTATATTTTTCTACCATCCCAATTTCCTATCATCCAATTCAACCCTCCCCTGTCACGAACGCTGTTTCTTGCCTCCCACAAGCCGGCTGCAATGTGGACTAAGTCATACATAGCACAAGTCCCCTCCGGTACTTGAGGTAACAGCAGTCGCATCTTTTCACCTGCGCAGCTCGATCTCTCAGTGTCGAGGAGTAACGCGTGGGAGGCTCACGCTGCCCCCGACACTTCCTGATTCTACTGCGCAGGCGCACCAACCGACTTGTAGGAGTCGCTTGTTCACAACGTTCGATCCCCACCCTTCAGTTTCCCTCCCCGTAATACGGCCAATGTGTATTACTGCGGACGACCAGCTAAACTGAAAACAATGTGGAGAGCTGGATTCGAACACGCAAATCCTAGCGTCTCCACACTGGTGGCGAGTGCCTTGCCCACTACACCACCTAGCCGCCCATATTGATCGATTTCTTTATTGTATCCGTATAAACCCACCCGTGCTGTATTGACTGTACTGGCCTCTCTGTCACGTTGCTTCTCTCTGCCCTCCAGGAGAGCGTGAGCGCCTTGAAGTGGGACCCCACGGGCCACCTGCTGCTGTCCACGGGCCGCTCCGAGGTGGTGAAGATCTGGGGGCGCACGGGCACCACCTGGATGACCCTGCACTCTCTCTTCCACACCGGCACGGTCAACACGGCCCAGTGGTGCCCTCTGCCCGGGAGGAGCCCTGACCCCAGGCTCATGATGGCTGTGTGAGTGATTCCTCTCTCTCTCTCTCTCTCTCTCTCTCTCTCTCTCTCTCTATCTCTCTCTTAACCTTTTTTACTATACAATTTGTCTTTTTTATAAGCAACATTATCTGTGTGTGTGGGGGGTGCCATATTTCCTACATATTGTCACCTTTGT
Organism: Notolepis coatsorum; assembly: GCF_963971535.1. Lineage (NCBI taxonomy): Eukaryota > Metazoa > Chordata > Actinopteri > Aulopiformes > Paralepididae > Notolepis > Notolepis coatsorum. The sequence goes on from NC_140175.1 coordinate 88,644,371, forward strand.
ATTGAGAAATGTATTGTTCAGTTGTATTGAAACTGTTAAAAGATCAAACTCATTTAATTGGCAAATATATTGTCACCTACACTGTATTTAAAAAATAAATACCATTGTAAGACTCCATACAAGATGGAATGACTTGGTAAGATAGAGGTGGTATGCAGTGTAGGCCTACTAGGGCTGTCGCCAATACATTCTGTTCAGCTTCGAAGCTTCAGCACCCATTGTCATTTAATATTCAAATCTTCGCGGTGTTATGTACTTTCAACTTTCTGTTCTCATTAATTCATTATGTATTTATCACATGCCATCATTAGGCTTTATTATTTAAATTATTATGTTATTGAGAGACAAAGGCAAAATCAAACTTAACAGCCTATGCCAAGAAATACAATTTAAATGTATTTGTTGACAGCAGTAGGTTATTCCACCAAATAAATGTGCTTATTGTCGAACAAAATAGACTCTTTAATCAGGAACTTAATCAGTAAGTTCCTCGTCAGTGTAGATCGTTAACCGCTACATGAAATCTTAAATCATTTACATTATTGCTTTGGTTGCCTTAGGATTAGCTTGAATACAAATAACGTGCAAGTCATCTGAGGCTTAAAACCATGCCTTCACTTTAAGTGTGCATTGATTCAACTAAATAAATCCATATCCAATCAAAGTGAAACCATACCTAACAAATAGCTTCTGTGGTCTAAGCCTCAACACAAACTAACATACCTGGAGCTTTGAATGATATGAGTGTTCAACACAAACTAACATACCTGGAGCTTTGAATGATATGAGTGTTCAACACAAACTAACATACCTGGAGCTTTGAATGATATGAATGTTCAACACAAACTAACATACCTGGAGCTTTGAATGATATGAGTGTTCAACACAAACTAACATACCTGGAGCTTTGAAAGATATGAGTGTTCAACACAAACTAACGTTTATTTGACCAACATGTCCACATTCTTAGGCAACAGGGAAAATGGTCCACATTCAGTTTCCACCACTCAAAAGGACCGGAATCCGCCTTTGACTTTTTCATCAACTTCAAACAGATATTTTATCCACTTCAACCTAGATCTGGGGGCACACGAGTAGCCTACAGTCTGCCTAAGCCAGATATCACTAGGCACAAACACATATGGGGAGGGCGGGGCGGGGGAGTAGCCTCATTGTGAAGCGCAGGGACGAGAGCTAAATAGGTAGATACTAGGTTTTCTGAAAGTTCTAAATATCCTTGTTTGAGAAGAACTGATGAATGTTGGATCATATTGAATAATGTTGGGTTATTATTTCAACAAGCTAATTCTTATCTCCTGGGTTAATAAATTGTTTTGTATTAGAGTATTAGAATACTGATGTTGACGTTGGTTACCATGGCAACAATTGAAGCTTGGAAACGTTCAGGTTTCACAGTCCTACAGTGTACATACCTCCCTCATCCCCCCGCGTTATCTAATATTCCTCTTTCCCGCGTCCTTCTCCCTCCTGTAAATATTGATAGATTTTTCGTTCCGGGTGACCTTTTGAGAAATGACTTCATTTAACTATAATTGCTCTCGTTCCTCCTCCAGCGGTTGTCAGAACGGTCTGGTGTACGTGTGGACGCTGCCTCAGGGCGGCCCCATCGGCTCCCCCAGTGGCCAGGAGCAGTGCAGCGCGGCGGTGAAGGTCAGTGGCTCGTCTGGCTCCTCCCCCTGGGGCTTCTGCTGTCAGCAGCGGTAGCAGAAGTACTTCAATGGCCAAGAACATTTGACATGTTCCAGGAAGTGTTCCTGGTGGATTGGTCCACACTTTTAAAGCCTCAATGTGTCTTTTTTGTATTTTCTATTGATTAATTAATCAAGTACTGGAGAAACGATGAGATGAGATAAGATGAGATATTCCTTTTATTGATCTTCTTGGGGGAAATTCGGGCTTCGTAGCATCATGGGGGAGGGGAGGTACAGGTATGGGCAGGGTAATAGATGAAATACATACATATAGGTAAAAATGAACGGTGTAAGCAATAGAATGAACTTGTGTAAACAGTATACACAAGGTGCAGGTGAGGGTCTGTACCCTAACTGGCATGATATACGTCATACGTTGTAGTCCAAGCAGGTTTTGCTGGTTAAGACACTTAGGGCGCGTTCACACCTACCCTGTTTGGTCCACTTTAAGTGGACCATGGTCCCTTTAGATCGATAGTCCGTTTGGTTTGTACAGGTATGAACGCAAACCGAACTATAATGAGGATCAAACAACCGAACCATGGTCCTCTTGAAAAGTTGGGACTCGGTTAGTTTCAAAGTGGACCATGGTTCGTTTGCTGTTGGTGTGAACGCGATCGAACTTTATATAGTATCTAATCTAGAGCAAATGAGTGACAGGTGCCTAGTGGCGGCGGTCGCGCGACCCAACTTGACAGCGCCAAGTGACAGCTTGCGCGCGACCCAACTCAAATTAATGACAGGCGCGCGGACAGTCTCTCTCTTCCTCTCTCTGTCTCTCTAGACTGGCGCCGCGCGCGGACAGTCTCTCTCTCTCTCTCTCTCTCTCTCTATATCTCTACTCTCTAGTCGACTTGCGCCACGCTCGTAATGACAGTATCTCTCTGCTTTATCACAAGAGACGCTGTCGGCAACTGTTTACGTTTGTGAGTGCTAGTCCAATAGATGAACGACTTTGCGACAGCATGTCCTTTGTTTACAAATTAGATCCGCACCAAACAGGGTAGTGTGAACGCAGACCAAAATCAAACAATGTATCATTTTCACATTTGGTCCACCAGAAAGTCCGGACTATCCACGGACTTTCAGGTGTGAACACACCCTTAGTGGTCAGACATTCCTAATAGTGTGTACTGAGCATAGTGTTGTGTCTTACCAGACCATGCGAGGCCAGAGCAGTGGAGGTGAGCGCCACGTTGAATCACCGGTGGTCTCAACTTGATTCATTAATATATATACAAATTGAAATAAAGAAAGACATTGTTGCTTTAAAATAGATATGTATACTGTATACTATTAATGGTATTTAAACAGATGCATTGCTATAGTGGATGCATACATACAGTTAAATTGTCAAAACTATATGCATATACTGTACATCTTGCATCAAGTTTGAAAGAGTTTTTTCTAAATATATGTCTGCTCTTATTCTGTCTATTTTTATACTCATTCTATGTGTGCACCTTATGCATTGCTTTTATTTAGTCGGAAAAACCTTACAATCTTTTTTTTTTTCATAGATTTTAATTACCTAAATCTATTAAAGATTTTCCATGATGTTTTAATAAAAATGATCTGCTCATTTTATGCCTGTCTTTATGTATGCCAATTTTATGCTAATGTTATGCGTATCTCTATTTAGTCTGTACATCACTGCTGTGATGCACTTCGGGCTGCAATTATTATATGAAAGGTGCTATACACATACATGAATTTATTAATTCATATTATTATTATTATGACTCTCCAGCGCGGCACGGCTAAGTGTGTGTTCAGGCTGAGCGGCCACATCACGGCGGTGAAGACCCTGGCCTTCTTGCCCAGCGGGACGGCCCTGGTGTCTGGAGGAATAGGAGGACTCCTCAACATCTGGTCCCTACAGGTGAGGGGTCACTGTCCATCACCCCACCCAGCGTTCTTCTGCCATGGCTTACCATCACTACAGCACTGATGGATGATATACAATAGGCAGACACACAACTGAAATAATCCTTACAATATTCTAACCACTCCCCCCCCCCCCCTCTCTCTTTACAGGATGGTTCGGTCCTGCAAACCGTGGTGACAGGGTTGGGTTCCGTGGTCAGTACCGCCTGGCTACCAAACGTAGGGGTGGCTGCCTGCTCCGGGAGGTCAAAGGTAATTCTCACTCTGATGTCGTCGTAGCTGAAATGTCGCAGTACTCTCTGCCTCCTGCCGTTGTAACACAAAGCCTGTATTTCATTTCCGGGGGAATTCAGAGAATGGTGATGATCAAGCGTGATTTGGAAGATTCACATCAATTCACAACCTATACACTGTATTTGGACTAGGGATGCACCGATCCGATATTGATATCGGATATCGGCCCCGATATTACTAAAATAGCTGGATCGAGTATCAAAAAAAGAAAAGAAAAATGTCAGGGGTACATTTTATTATATTTCTTTATAATGATATAATAATTAGTGCTGTCAGGCGATTAAAAAAATTAATCTAATTAATTACAGGATTTGTACGCATTTTAATCGCATAACCATTTTAGGCCTCATATTCTATATTCTATAATCATATTTCAAATGGCATGTGTCCGGATGGCAGAATTCAGTACTATATCTACAAAACCTTCTGTTTAATCATCTTCCATTTATTAATTTGCTTCGATTTTTCAGGTCTGGTCAATTTGAGCATGGTGTTATTCACAGTCAAAGATAAAAAAGAATTGTATTGATATTCTCATTTGGTTCATTACAATTTACTCAAGCCTAGTAACAGACACAGTATTTCTGACACTGGGAATACATTCCCTGAGATCCATAGATGTCCCTAGAATCAGATACCAAGAACATGCAAATGGACTATATTAAAAAAAATCTGTAAATGTGATGAATGAGATAAAAAAAAAAAAAAACATATATATATATATATATATAAAATAAAATAATTATTTTAATTAATTTTGATATTGCGATAATTTGCTGTGTAATTAATTAATCTAATTAACGCAATAAACTGACAGCCCTAATAATACATCAAATTATAAGTAACAATTCAGTACATTTATATCTACGTGTTAATTTGTTCCATTTTGTTTCACTAAGTTACGTAAAGTAATGTTTTAAGTCGAGCCTGATGTTGCCTTGCACAAAATAATGATCCCAGTCTCTTCCACACAGTGAGGCATACAGTTTATTAATTGAACAATGGGTATCTGATCGGTACTCTGTATCGGCCGATACCCAAAGCCCAGGTATCGGTATCGGGACTGAAAAAGTCGGATCGGTGCATCCCTAATTTGGACTGTTTTGTTCCTGCAGGGTTTGACACAGTAACAGTTCATGATTCCTTCCCCATAGGACGTCCTGTTGATCCGCTGCACCCCAGACTGGATCACTCAGAACCACGTCCTGGCCTCCTGCCGCACCATCCTCAGGACCCAGGGCATCTTGGGTCTGAACCGAGCCCCCTGCATGGCCGTCTTCCTCGAGAGGCTGCCCCTGCTGCTACAGGAGCAGTACACGTATGAACGGGTCAGTAGTACAGTCCGTCTATTGAGGTGTCAGTAGGATGTATTATTATTATTATTATTATTATTATTATTATTATTATTATTATTATTATTATTATTATTATTATTATTATTGTCCCACACACACACACACTCGCACATAATAAACAATTATACACAGACAATAAACTGAATTGACATATACACACACATATGACCTTTTTATTTGACCACTATGTGTAGCATAGACGTTTGTTAGGGGGATTGGGTTTCTTCATTGAGCACTTATCCTTATCATTAGGGCACAAGTATCTCGTGTTTTATTATAAATTCAATGTTAAATTGAATGTACTTTGACACTTCTGTGGTCTATCTGTGTGGGAGACTGGGAGTGATGTCTAGTTTGCTGGACAAGGTGAAAGCATAGAGCGTTCTGAGACCAGAGATGCCCCCTAACTTCCTGCAAGGTTAATGTAATAATGGCCCCATAGGAAATCAGCACACTGAGGGTTTTCCACTATCTCTCCCCCTCGTTTGGTCTTAACGACCAATCTGTTATCTGTGACGCATGTGGGCGCATGTGTGTGTGTGTTACACCGTGCACATCAACATCTGCTGTCAGTGCCCCCATAGGGTCTCTGTCCAGGGAAAGACATGGTGACATGTGAGGTTGCGATATGCTCTCAACTTTCTCATGACCGTAGAACTATTGATCGTTTTTTCACTAAATCCTATTACCAAAATTAGCCAAAGCCAAGGAAGTCACACGGTGTACAAGTTTTGTAACACAAAGGTCAACATCAGTCTATTATAATTAAAATCATAATGAAGATGTTATTGGGTTCCATTGTTGGAAGCCTTCATTTGACACACAACACTGACGGGGCTTAATTGACCCAACGAACTGAGCCAAATAGAAACATTAATGGCTGATAATCATAGATACAGATGATTAACAGAAAAAAATCATAATTGAGAGCCAGAAATTGTATTTCCGTTGGGGGGGGGGGTTATGGAACATGGACGTCAGAAAGGGGGGGGGTTATGGAACATGGACGTCAGAAAGGGGGGGGGGGGGGGGTTATGGAACATGGACGTCAGAAAGGGGGGTGTTATGGAACATGGATGTCAGAAAGGGGGGGGTTATGGAACATGGATGTCAGAAAGGGGGGGGGTTATGGAACATGGATGTCAGAAAGGGGGGTGTTATGGAACATGGACGTCAGAAAGGGGGGGGGGGGGTTATGGAACATGGACGTCAGAAAGGGGGGGGTTATGGAACATGGACGTCAGAAAGGGGGGGGTTATGGAACATGGACGTCAGAAAGGGGGGTGTTATGGAACATGGACGTCAGAAAGGGGGGTGTTATGGAACATGGACGTCAGAAAGGGGGGTGTTATGGAACATGGACGTCAGAAAGGGGGGGGTTATGGAACATGGACGTCAGAAAGGGGGGGGGTTATGGAACATGGACGTCAGAAAGGGGGGTGTTATGGAACATGGACGTCAGAAAGGGGGGGGTTATGGAACATGGACGTCAGATAGGCGGGCATTATGGAACATGACGTTGAAGTGTCCTTGAGTAATTGAAGTGTCCTTGAATAATTTATTCATACTGTATGTATATAAATATATATATATACACACACTAGTATATACAGCATTATTGTACATGCTATCATACAGAGTTATATGGGTTATATGCAGGTATATAGGAGGATTATTTGCAGGTATATTCAAACAGACGTTTGATGTCTTTCCCTCGGTCCCTCTTACTGTACAGACCCACGTTACAGCCGGAGACCAGCTGGTCCACAGCGCCTTCCTCCAGAGCCTGTCCTCCCTGACCGTGGGCCTGTCCCTGGAGCAGTACCTGTGCCGCTGCCCCCGAGCCCCGCACCACGCCACCCCCGAAGCCCCCCCCTGCCCGCTGGAGTGGAGCTGGCTCGCCACCTACGCCACCACCATTCGCAGCGCCGAGGCCATCGCCAGGGGCGTCGCCTTCCCAGAGTCCTTCACTGTCCCCGACTTCCAAGAGGCGGCCAACACTGAGATCACCAAGCCACTGGTGAGGAGTCGACCGCTTCCTGAGTCGACCACCGTCTGTGCATGTGTGTCTTTTAGACAAGTGGATCAAATCGAAAATCTGCTTTGTAAGAGTTTGAACAACTCAAGTATTGCATTAAAATGTACACGTTTACACGTTTCAAGTTTCCATACAGTATCTGCATGTTGTTGAGACGCCTCTCTCTGCCTCGCAGGACAACAGCAAGTGGAGCTTCATGATGGACGAACAGCTGATGTCCTGGGCCACGGCCAGACCTGAGGTAACGCCGTCTACAGCCGTCTCTCACAACGTCCTGGTTTAATATTCCATCTGTAAAGTTGACACCTTTGGGCTTGTGTCCAGCAAGCGCTCCAGCGCCGTGCCCCAGGCAGGCTTGAGAATGGCTGCCTTATTCTCGCCACAGCTCCCATAGCTGGAGGCATTACGTCTCCAGGTTGCTCGTCCCGTTCTCCCGTGAATGCGATATCTCAGGAACGCCTTGAGGGGATTTTTTTGGTGGTCAAAGGTCAAGGTCACTGTGCCCTCACGTCCATTCCATTCTCTCGTGAACACAACCTCCAAAGAACCCCTTGAGGGAATTACTTCAATTTTGGCACAAACGTCCACTCAGTACCGATGACAACTTTCATTAGTCTTGAGTTAACCATGCTTAACACATTCAGAGCCACGCCCCTTTGACCATAATAGGGCTACCGTGCCAATAAGGAAGTCAATGGGAGGTTGGGGAAATTTGCGAAGGCTTAAACTATAACTTAAATTATGGCTATGAGTCTAAAACACCCCTCGCTTATCAATGACTTGCTTGCAGTCATCATGTACGAAACGGATAGTTTTTTCATCGGTACATTTCCGTTTTATACCGTTTTGAATACGAGTATAGTTTTGGAGAGTTCTAGTAATTCCAGAGAAATTCCGCGATAATAGCTCTTTAGTGGAATACACAAAACACGTTGTCATTTTTCGGCTGATTTATGAATCGTTTTCAAATAAACGCTAGATTATCGATAGTATATGTGTACTTATGCACGCTAGAGAAGCGGGCTGAAAAATAGATTTTCCATGCCGTGCTTAGCACTAACGTTACACACACACACACACACACACACACACACACACACACGTTGTGATCGCTGTGAAAAAAACATCTGATTAACCCAAAACTGGTAAAATAGAGTCCTTACCTCACATCAGATGTTCTGCAAAAAGATTAATCCAATTCCTGATCGCCATTCCAAATATTGATCGTGTTTATTGATCCAACGTTATAGTCCAAAACACATAATCGAAAGCTGCTCCGAGCCTCCCCAGTGAATGTGGTAACAGATACTGCTTGCCAGAGAAGGGAAAACCCCGGACTGGACTTTTTTTCTGATGCACAGCCCCACCCAATCCAATCCAATGATGTGCAATACCATCCGGGAGACGATAGGCGGCGGTATTTGCCATTTTCGAGCTCAGACCCATTCCCAATGATAACGTCAGGCTGGATGGATGAAAAATGTATGGATATTGCTAATAAAATAAATAACGATAAAAAAAACTAGTTTTCTCGTTTTTTCTCGGGTCTTGGCACTCAACGCATGGCGAGTTAAACCGACTAATCTCGTCGTTGGCACTGAATGTGTTAAGTCCCGCCCCTATGCATAAGCCCCACCCCTGTCCATATCTCGTGAACTGTTGGTTGTAGAGACTTATGGCAGGTGTCGATGAACTAGAGACTCGTTGGTGGCGTCATTGAACTCAGGGGACATCCACTTACATTGGTCTATGTTTGCCCCGCGTCCTACACTTAACCTCGGTACCGGCCAAGATTTATTTCACCTCACAAATAGATCAATACAGTCCGTATTAAGTGATGTTGCGTTTCTTTATAAAATGTAGCCAATAGTAAAGACCCTAAGCTGATCAAAACAGCAGTCAAAGTGTATATTTTCAGCACTACGTTTGTTTACCAATGATTTTAAGTGTTATTAGCTAAATATGAGCTTATAAAAATCTCTGGGCATTGCACCGGAAAACGGACAATTTAGATGCGAGGACATGACGCCGTCATGTAATCGTTGTAGTCCCAAGAAAGAGGAGACCCAGGGCTTTCGATGGACGTAGAAATCTCATAAAACTACACTACCCAGCTTACTCCAACCATTTTTCTTTTACAGATATTGACGTGAAAATCGTGTTTATATATCACAGGTTGAACAAACCTCAACGTTATTGCCATAAAATACAACGTATATTGTTTCTTTACCTTTATATGAACGTCTATGGACATTATACAAAAGTAACTGTACTTAGAGTAGATTTCATTCACAGTCTTTGCTGCCCTGTAACGGTTGCCTGGTGGTACTAAATCTAGATTCAACTCTGCCATTGGAAAGAGGCGATTTGGGCCGATCCATAGATGTATGACTTGGCCATAATAAGGTAATTTATAGGCCTGATATTCTATATTAATATTTAAATTTTTTGCAAATTGCAAAAAACCCTGTAAGTCATCTGCCCTTTGTTCATTTGCCTAGATTTTTTGTACACCTAATCTCAAAAAGGTGCTGGATGAGCTCAGTGGCAATTTTGGTCAATGTTAGCATGGTGTTATTCACAGTCAAAGATGGGGGAAAAAAACTAATAATAATAGATATTTTCCTTTGGTTCATTACAATTTACTCAAGCATAGTAACAGACACAATATCTCTGACACTGGGAATATATTCCCTGAGGTCCATAGATATCCCTAGATACCAAGAACCTGCAAATGCTCCTTGTAGAAGTGGAGCAATCTCCCATTTACTTGGTTATGTACTTTTAGGCGAATTTTCTGAGGTTAAGCCCCACTCCCTTCCATATCTCGTGAACCGTTTATCAGACTCGCGGGTGGCCTCTTTGGACTCAACAGGAAAATCCACTTTCCTACTGGTTGGCGGAGGCATCCAACCACAAGAAACCACAGTGTTTCTAGTTCAGTCATGCTTTCACTCCCTTCAGAGTACTATTCCAATGACCTCACCTAGTGAGGGATTGCTTGTGTCCCTATACATGTTCCTCTATGTCATCGTTTACTTAAGAGGTTGTGTGTTTCTTAGGACTGGCAACAAGGGGGCAAGAGTGAGGTGTACCTGTGGGGGAACGGGCGACATGGCCAGCTGGCAGACGCAGGAACCAATCTGATGGTGCCCACACTGGCACCCTCTCTGTCCCAGACACAACAGGTACACTATCGACCAGGGTCTCTAGACACACTGGCACCCTCTCTGTCCCAGACACAACAGGTACACTATCGACCAGGGTCTATAGACACATTGGCACCCTCTCTGTCCCAGACACAACAGGTATACTATCGACCAGGGTCTATAGACACACTGGCACCCTCTCTGTCCCAGGCACAACAGGTACAGTACACTACCAGGGTCTATAGACACACTGGCACCCTCTCTGTCCCAGACACAACAGGTACACTATCGACCAGGGTCTCTAGACACACTGGCACCCTCTCTGTCCCAGACACAACAGGTACACTATCGACCAGGGTCTATAGACACACTGGCACCCTCTCTGTCCCAGACACAACAGGTACACTATCGACCAGGGTCTATAGACACACTGGCACCCTCTCTGTCCCAGGCACAACAGGTATACTATCGACCAGGGTCTATAGACACACTGGCACCCTCTCTGTCCCAGACACAACAGGTATACTATCGACCAGGGTCGAGACTCACTGAGAGCATTTACATTTTTTTTAATTGAAAATAAAATAATTTGATCACTTTTATCTAGAAAAGTTTGGGAATTGCACCAATATGGCAACAACAGGATGAGAAAATACTGTTGCTCTGTATTATGAGTTGTAGACCCACTGTCATTTCACAAATGATGCTCTTTGTTTTTGTAGACTGTATAACAATAGAAAGCTCTTGTCTATTAGGGTGGACATGTAAATACAAACAAAATTGAGCCGTTTACAAGAAAACTCTGTTAATACATTTTTAGGGTCAGGAAAAAGTATGACATTTTGAAACTTAAAATGTGTAGGATCTATCTAAAATGTCCTAAGAAGTCTTCACGTTGCTGTTTTCTAGTAAGGTGTATCCTCTGGTGCGTGTCGTCTCCCAGGTGGTGTGCGGTCAGAACTGTACGTTCCTGGTTCAGGCCAACGGGACTGTCCTGGCTGTGGGAGAGGGCAGCTACGGCAGGCTGGGCCAGGGTAACTCTGACGACCTCTACGCCCCTACGGTCATCTCCGCTCTGCAAGGTATAGATCCAGTCATCGGCCAGATGTTTGCTTACACTAGTGCAGTGGTTCTCAAAGTCCCCCCCCCAGAATAACGGGCAACGGTTTAATTTCAGTATTTCATTCACAATGTCAGTGAATCATCATACAGTAGGTTTCACCTTCTCCACTGGGATTTCAGCTATAGAAGTCTGGACATAGTCATATCTAACAACGACGGTCTTATCAGGTAGGGGCCCCTCAGACAGAATCCTCATCAAATGGAGGTCTAACATGTTACTAACAATTCAGGGGACCTTGCCACGAAAAAGGTCAAGAACCACTGCACTAGTTAGTGCATGTTATTGTTCATTTCTGATTCATAACGCCACCTTTTCTTAATATTCTATTGATATCCACGAGACAAGGAAATCCAGCAGTATTGTAATTCGTTTTGACTGATTTGATCTACTTTAGTTAGTTCTTTTACCTTAATTTTTCTCCTCGTTCCCTGTGACTGGCTGACCCTCCCGCCGTGTGTGCAGGTTACGTGGTGACCCAGCTGGTGACGTCGTGCGGGTCCGACGGCCACTCCCTGGCCCTGACGGAGACCGGGGAGGTGTTCAGCTGGGGGGACGGAGACTACGGCAAGCTGGGCCACGGGAACAGCGAGCGGCAGAGGCGACCCAAACAGATAGAGGCCCTGCAGGGAGAGGAAGTGGTGCAGGTACGACTGGATTGCAATCTATTTATTTTATTATTTTATTTAACCAGGCAGGTCAATTAAGAACACGTTACAATGACAGGCTGATGAGAGGACAAAAGGGCCTCTTGAAGGGTAACAGAGAAAGGGGACAAAAGATTTATTAAAATAAAATAGAAAAGAGACAGATGATACATACACAGATAAATTACAGTTAAACGGCTGGATGACCAGAGTCTTTAAAAGTAGTGAGGGGGATCAATTTGTAAATTTTCCGAAGTCTTTTGAACTAAGGTCTGATTCATGGGTCGAAGCCAAGTTGGTGATTGGAAGAGGAAAATGGATATCGTTCACTCTCTCAATTGTCTCTCTCTCTCCTTCAAGTAGCCAAACGTTACACTATAAAAATTAACTGGATAGTTGATATAAGTTGATATATGAACTTGTGTGTGTGTGGGGGGGGGGGGGGGGGGGGGTCTTCGGCAAGATAGTGTTGAAAAAAAAATTATTATACAGAGAGAAGCTTCAGCAAGTACAAAACGCTGCTGACCGACAAAAGAGAATCCCTCACTGAGGAAAACACAAAGGCCTAACCATCATGTATCACAATGGTGATGTCAGCCAGAGATGGGGAGAAGCATGAACCATTAAAGGACATCTCTTTGAAACAAATGATTATTTTGTATTTTAGTTATTGCACTGCACTGGCAGTTGAACTGCATTGAACTGAACTGAATTGGAAAAAAGAATAGAATAGATCTTTATTGTCATTGTTACAGTTGTCACAACGAGATTTAACCTAACATAACCTAACTGGCACTGAACATTGAACTACACTGGCACTGTTTGCAGATGTACTGTTATTAAAGTTAGTTCAAAACATAATTTTGTATAGTTTTTTTTGGTTAAATCCAAAGAAAAAGATTATATCAGAGAAATCCGAAAACGGGAAAATTAAAAACAGAGACATTCGAAAACAGGAAAATTCATATCCCGAAAACAGGAAAAGATAAAAACGGATTTCATAGGGCCCTAGTTAAGGTGAGTTAATAAATTCTCTCTGAAAATCTGCTCCGCTCTGATAAACTGACTCTTTGGTCAGAGCGTCCAGTGTGCACTCTGAGCCCTCAGAATTTCCGAACAACTTGAGTGTGCTCGCTCTGACACTGATTGTAAATAGTTATGAGTGTCGTATGTGCCTCCCTGTATTGTAAATAGTTCATAGTTCATACATGAACTATTTACAATACAGGGAGGCACATACGACACTCATAACTACATAATTACAATTATACATACAGTAGTGACAACACACATATTATGTGTGTTGTCACTACTGTATGTATAATTGTAATTTGTAAATAAGTTAATTTATGTGTTGTAAATAAATATTGTTAATAGCTAAAACACTAGTAGTTTTGGGGGCCTACCACCCCCCCTGAAAAGAATCCTAGGGGAAACACTGGTTATCACCAGACCAACAGTGTGGCAGTGCCACCACCAGAAGGGAATTGGCATGACGACTAAATTAGGGACGGGAGATGAGTGTGAATCACTGGACAAATGGGTAGAGTTTCGTATAAGAATGACCCTCCTCCTCACAACTAAATGGAACTTAAATCACACAGTATGTCACCACAGACGGCTCCCTGTTTGGTGACATTCATCGTGATATTTTCTCTTCCCTCCCTCGCTCCCCTCCTCCCTCTCTCCCTCCCTCCCTCCCTCAGCTGTCCTGTGGCTTCAAGCACTCGGCCGTGGTGACGACGGACGGGAAGCTGTTCACCTTCGGCAGCGGCGACTCCGGCCGCCTGGGTCAAAGGTCAACATCCAACAAGATGCTGCCGGAGAGGGTGGCCGCGCTGGAGGGAGATCACGTAGGCCAGGTCAGAATCACGTAGGCCAGGTCAGAATCACATAGGGCAGGTCAGAATCACGTAGGCCAGGTCAGAATCAAGGTCAGAATCACGTAGGCCAGGTCAGAATCAAGGTCAGAATCACATAGGCCATGTCAGAATCAAGGTCAGAATCACGTAGGCCAGGTCAGAATCACGTAGGCCAGGTCAGAATCAAGGTCAGAATCACGTAGGCCAGGTCAGAGTCACGTAGGCCAGGTCAGAATCACGTAGGCCAGGTCAGAATCAAGGTCAGAATCACGTAGGCCAGGTCAGATTGATGAAATGATTCAGAAAGAAATTATTCAGAAAGAAATTATTCAGAAAGAAATGATTCAGACAGAAATGATTCAGAAAGAAATGATTCAGAAAGAAATGATTCAGACAGAAATGATTCAGACAGAAATGATTCAGAAAGAAATGATTCAGACAGAAATGATTCAGACAGAAATGATTCAGACAGAAATGATTAAGAAAGAAATGATTCGGACAGAAATGATTCAGACAGAAATGATTCAGAAAGAAATGATTCAGAAAGAAATGATTCAGACAGAAATGATTCAGACAGAAATGATTCAGACAGAAATGATTCAGAAAGAAATGATTCAGACAGAAATGATTCAGACAGAAATGATTCAGACAGAAATGATTCAGACAGAAATGATTCAGACAGAAATGATTCAGACAGAGATGCCTAACGGAAGCCCCCGCTGTGTGTCCCTGTGCTCAGGTGTCCTGCGGTATCAACCACACACTGGTGTTGTCGTCCGACGGCATGACCGTGTGGGCCTTCGGAGACGGGGATTACGGCAAACTGGGAATCGGCCCCTGCGCTGTCAAGTGCTACCCTCAGGTACCTCAGCGAGAGGAACGGCTCCTCTCACACGTAAAACAATCCTCAGAGGACCAAGGACTTTGTTCTTCTGTCGGCTGGCTCCCTCCCTGGGGAAGACGAAGGGGAGAGTATCGCTAGCAATTTAAATGCATGCGTAGCGTTCCACTTGAACAAACTCACCCTTGTTTCAGTGTTTTGTTTTGGTTACGCATTGAGGAACATCTTGCATTGTGCTGAAGAGGATGTAATTTTGGGGGTTTGTGCTCGTTTTTCCTCAGAAAGTGGAGCAGCTGTGTAATATGGGAGTCAAGAAGGTGGGCTGTGGAACTCAGTTCTCTGTGGTCTTGGCCAACGATGGACAGGTCTACACCTTTGGACAAGGTACTGTATGTCGTTGTGGATCTGTCTCCAGTCATACCATCTTTTATTTTAATATCTTTTTAATATCATTCCCCTCACTTATTTTAACATATTGTATTCCATATTTTACAGTAGAAAGACACTATGGTAGTGAGTCATACTGGCCAGCAGCGTAACTAGTAAGAATAGGTCCAGTAAGGGATATATACAGATATAGATAGATAGTATCTACAGATATGTAAAAAGGATTATATGCAGGTATGTACAGACAGATGTGGATAGATATATATATACGGTAAGAATACGTAATGTATAAGGTATATACAGCAATATTGTACATGCTATCATACAGAGTTATATGGGTTATATGCAGCTGTATAAGTAGATATATTCAGACCGATATGGATATATATATATGTGCGATAAATATAGATATATAAATATATATACGGTGTATACAGCACTATTATACATGCTATCATACAGAGTTATATGGGTAGAGTAGTATGCTGTAGGTTGTTATGATTACTATGATTACAGTGTAGTGAAAGTAGTAGGGGTGTAACGGTATGCATGGCGGATAGGAGACACGCAACATCATTGAGCTGAACAACGTGCAAGTAATAATGAACAACAACAACAACAACAACCAGAATACAGTGGTTTGCACTCTGAGCATCTCATCTTTTGATCAACTTGTGGAACCTCAAGACAGTTTTATGCAAGCTATGTAAACTACAGCTGGGGTTCTAGTGTCAAGAATGTAAGTAGCCTACTTTTCTGTTTTAGAACTTTATTGTAAATCATCCCTCAGGGTAAAACGTTATTGAATAGAGAAAAAAGTGTCATGCAGGTCCTGTTTCATATCATTAATTTGATCTCTGAGAGACAGCCCCTTCCACCTCACGCACTGAGAGAGAGAGAGAGAGAGAGAGAGAGAGAGAGAGTGGGTGTGTGTGTGTTCGCCACACTATGAGGCTATGCTAAATTACAGGTAAGCTCTCAGTGTTGTGAGTGGGTTGAACGAACACTCAGCACTTTGCGCCAATTATATATTTTGGGAAGGGGTCAACTTGGGAGTTTTGAAATAAATTCTGCACACAAATAAAAGTTCTGCACATGCTATGTTAGTTATATGTTAGTTATGTTAGTGGTTAACTACCGTTGCATTCGTTCGGTACACAGCACATACTGAACGGTTTGGTACAGATACATGTACCGTTACACCCCTAGTAGGTAGGTATAGATTGAGATGAAAAAGATGATGGCAGCAGAGAGAATGGCTTTAACAGCTGTCGGCTCTCTGACGGTGTCCCTCAGAGCGTCTCATCGGCCTGCCGGACTCCATGCTGAAGAACCACAACCGTCCCCAGGCGGTGCCGGCCCTGGAAGGGGTGTCCATCGAGGACATGGCCGTGGGCTGCGAGCACGTCCTGGCTCTGGCCTCCACCGGGGACGTCTACGCCTGGGGCTGCAACTGTGAGGGGCAGGTGAGAGACTTGCACACCGCAGACCGAGCATTCTCTCTCCATGTCTCCAGAGAGTGGAGTGTGAATTAGCTGGGAGATAAATGACTGTTCCTGGACAGAAAGGAAGATGGAAGAGAGCCTAAAACACAGCCTCAATTTATAGTGTTGGGTTGCCGCACCATTCCTTACTGTTTTTTTGATCGAGTGTGTGTGTGTGTCTGTGTCTTCTAGCTGGGACTGGGTCACTCCAGCCCAGTGAAGGAGCCCACCCTGGTAACGTCTCTCCAGGGGAAGAGGATCAGACAGATCTCTGCTGGGCGCTGCCACAGCTCAGCCTGGACCACCCCCTCTGTCTCCACTAAAGCCTCAGGTACACACACACACACACACACACACACACACACACACACACACACACACACACACACACACACACACACACACACACACACACCTACACACACCTACACACACCTACACACACACACACACACACACACACACACACACACACACACACACACACACACACACAGGGTTGGATGCAGTTCCCTGTTGGTCAGTCTGTCTGTTTTCCATCTTCTGCTGTGTTTAACGTTATCTGTTTGCGAGTGCTCCCTTGACTGATGGCCAGTACTGCAGGAACTTTTATTAAACATTCTATATGTCCGTGGGTTGGCCAGTACCGCGGGAACTTTTATTAAACATTCTATACGTCCGCGGGTCTTGTGCAGTGGTCTTGTGCCACTAGTGTCAACTAAAGCGAGCACTCAGAAGACGCGCACCCTTTGCCAGTGACAGTGATGTGCGCACTGACAGTCAGCGCAGTTGACATTTTCCAAATAAATCCTCTTCGTCCCCACTGCGTCCCGGGCAGGATTTGTGTTCGTCCCAAATACATATTTGATCGTCCCCGGGACGACGGGACGGTGTTAGTCTCGAGCCCTGCCTGACACACACAGAGCATTGGTCTACCCCTGCCACTGTGGAAACACCACTTTAGCACAATACATACACAATTGTACACAATAGCAGGCTACATCTGTTTTAGCAGTAGGGCTTTATCTGTTTAGCAGTAGGGCTTTATCTGTTTAGCTGTAGGGCTTTATCTGTATCTGTTTAGCTGTATGGCTTTATCTGTTTAGCTGTATGGCTTTATCTGTTTAGCTGTAGGGCTTTATCTGTTTAGCTGTAGGGCTTTATCTGTTTTAGCAGTAGGGCTTTATCTGTTTAGCAGTAGGGCTTTATCTGTTTAGCTGTATGGCTTTATCTGTTTAGCTGTATGGCTTTATCTGTTTAGCTGTAGGGCTTCATCTGTATCTGTTTAGCTGTAGGCTGTATCTGTTTAGCTGGAGGGCTTTATCTGTTTAGCTGTATGGCTTTATCTGTTTAGCTGTAGGGCTTTATCTGTTTAGCTGTAGGGCTGTATCTGTTTAGCTGGAGGGCTTTATCTGTTTAGCTGTAGGGCTTTATCTGTTTAGCTGTAGGGCTTTATCTGTATCTGTTTAGCTGTATGGCTTTATCTGTTTAACTGTAGGGCTTTATCTGTTTAGCTGTAGGGCTTTATCTGTTTAGCTGTAGGGCTGTATCTGTTTAGCTGTAGGGCTGTATCTGTTTAGCTGTAGGGCTTTATCTGTTTAGCTGTAGGGCTTCATCTGTTTAGCTGTAGGGCTGTATCTGTTTAGCTGTAGGGCTGTATCTGTTTAGCTGTAGGGCTGTATCTGTTTAGCTGTAGGGCTTTATCTGTTTAGCTGTAGGGCTGTATCTGTTTAGCTGTATGGCTTTATCTGTTTAGCTGTAGGGCTGTATCTGTTTAGCTGTAGGGCTGTATCTGTTTAGCTGTAGGGCTTTATCTGTTTAGCTGTAGGGCTGTATCTGTTTAGCTGTAGGGCTTTATCTGTTTAGCTGTAGGGCTTTATCTGTTTAGCTGTAGGGCTGTATCTGTTTAGCTGTAGGGCTTTATCTGTTTAGCTGTAGGGCTTTATCTGTTTAGCTGTAGGGCTTTATCTGTTTAGCTGTAGGGCTTCATCTGTTTAGCTGTAGGGCTTTATCTGTTTAGCTGTAGGGCTTTATCTGTTTAGCTGTAGGGCTGTATCTGTTTAGCTGTAGGGCTGTATCTGTTTAGCTGTATGGCTTTATCTGTTTAGCTGTAGGGCTGTATCTGTTTAGCTGTAGGGCTGTATCTGTTTAGCTGTATGGCTTTATATGTTTAGCTGTAGGGCTGTATCTGTTTAGCTGTAGAGCTTCATCTGTATCTGTTTAGCTGTAGGGCTGTATCTGTTTAGTTGTATGGCTTTATCTGTTTAGCTGTAGGGCTGTATCTGTTTAGTATCTGTTTAGCTGTAGGGCTTTATCTGTTTAGCTGTAGGGCTTCATCTGTTTAACTGTATGGCTGCTGGGAGAAGTGGAAGAAATATCACAATATCATGAGGAAACTTTCCATATTAATAAATTCAAAAAGTAAGCTAATACACTACATACCCAAAAACGGTGATGACTAATGGATGTTCAATTGATGACAAGGACAAAGTCACACACTCCTCTCCACTTCCTGTGACATTTATTAATGCACCAATATTTGACCTTTCCTCAGGGTGTAAAAAGCAAATGTCATGCGCTTCCCGTTAGTCCTTACAGCCCATGGCATTTCACTCTTTATACCCCGATGAAAGTGATACCGCTGAAATGTTGGTGTATTAATAATGTCACAGTACAATAGTGGTGGGGGAAAATATCGATACAGTATAGTATCGCAATACTTTGCGTGGCGATACTGTATCGATACAAGGACGCCAAGTATTTTTTTGTATTATTTAAAAAAAAATTGTATAAGGAAGTTGCATTGTTCATTTCAATACCTGTAATAGTACAGTAGTCCACACGCACACGTGTGCATTCAGTTAAGTTGGAATATGACTGTAATATAAACAGTTCAGTTTGTCAGGTACATGCAACACAGATTACAGTGTTGACATTGTCTGCTAGAGAAAATCCCATTTGCTGCAATGCAAATGATTGAAGTGCGATGAACAGACTGAAAACTTTATTTTATTAGATAAAACATGTTGACAAAGTTTTACTTTGCAGTTGAAACAAGGTAATAAATCGCAATATATCGCAATATTAATAGCGCACATCGCAATATATTTTGAATCACAATACTATCGTATCGTGACTTAAGTATCGTGATATTATCGTATCGTGAGGCCTCTGGTGATTCCCACCCCTACAGTACAGTGTGTGGAAAGGAGTGTGCGACTTTTCCTTGTCACTGGTATCGATATAGTCAAATGCAGGGGTTCTTCAACTTATGAGAAACACTGATTCAACTGATGTCCATTGCATTGAACTGCACAGTAACAAGTAATATCAAACCAAAACTCCAATGCTTGTTACCGTCCGTTTAGACAACAGAATCTTGTGCCACAATAATCACAAATGTGATCCCATTCAAAGTCCATCAAGGGTAATACTGACTTATTGGCTGTTACGACCCTGGCTCATGGGCACGCAACCTATGTGCAAACCGACACCAAAACCCTGTGCTCTAACTCAAAGTGCTACTATATCAAGGAACTATTAATGTAATTGTAAACTAATGTACTAATGTAAACCCAACGGACAAGGACTGGAAGAACCTGACAGCTCTTCCTCTAAGCACCGACCTGCATGTGTGTTACTAGGCCTGGCTTTAAAGCTCCCAGCAGGTAACCAATCAGCACTAATTGGCTAATTGGTAGCCCTCACCTGCATGCCCCGTGACACAGGAGTGATCAGGCCTGCCTGAACAGTGACACAGGAGTGATCAGGCTCCTGGTACATAACACCTCCTCCACCAAACTGGTTGCCCCAGAGGCAACCACCACACAACAACCCATAAACAAAACAAAAAAAAACAACTGTGACCCATTAGTTGTCAGGGCCACCACCACAACAGTGATAGCGGGTCGGCCCCTGTCGAACACGACCACCAACCGTGTTGTATGCTCCCTTTCAACAGGCCCCTCCACCGATACCGACCTGTCAAAAATAGACTGCAAACCAAAATCAACCTGAGAACTGCGCTCAACAGAACAGAACACAGCAAAACAAAAACCATAGATCACTGATACCACCACCGCGCCCATATCCATCCCACCTGGCACTGGCAGTCCAGGATACTGCAAACCGTGAACATCCAGAGTAGGATGTACCGCCTCAGGTACAGCCCCACCGTCCCTGGAACATGGCAGTACGACAGTCACAAAAACGTCTGGAACACCATCTAAAATGGCGTCACCCAAAATAACATTGTCCTGATCAAAATCAAAATGGCTGCCACTCAACAGACCAGGTCGCGAAGGCGGCTCCTGCTCCACAGGACACAGGTAACTAGGTTGACCATCACACCTAGTGCATGGCAGAGAATCAGTGTGGACATGTGGATCAATGTCAGAATCATCAACTGACATACTGGGACCATCCCTGCCCACAAGTGAAACATTAGGGACAATAGAGCTACTGTGGGAAGGCTGGCAGCCTAAGTCAGGCTTAGTAGCCTCTCCAACTAGAGAACGGTGTCACATGAAACAACAGCACCTCTCATAGCATCCTTCCCACACTCCTCCTCCAATTAGTTCGTGGCCTCAGCCACCATACAGGCTGGGAAGACCCTGAGACACTGCGCTGCCATACCATCTCCTGCCACATGCTTCTCCGGCACGCATGTCAACTCTGGTTTCACCACCGGGCCTAACACAAAGCCACAATCAAGAGAATCATTATGCAGAGGTAGATCCACAGTGTGCTTTCCAAAATTCTCAACAGGTACACATTTTAATTCAACAAAGACTGTGTCACTAAGTGTAATGTCCCAAGTCGAAGTATCAACAACATCACTTTTGTCCTTTGACATTTCCCGAGCCACAGCACACACAGGAAACACTCCTGGATGTTTCTGTGCCAGCTCATTAGGGACCTCAGAAACCACAGGAATGGGAGTTACAACCGGAGTAGCCAACACTTTGTCACCAGCCAAATCATTCCCTAGAATGAAGGACACCCCCTTTATGGGAATGTGAGAACATACCCCCACAACAACATTGCCTGATACTAAGGGAGAATTGAGCGTGACCTCATGCAAAGGTGCATCCACAAATCCACCCCCAAAGCCCCGAACAACGACACCGGAATGCAAAGAAGAGTTTTCTGAAAACGGCAAAACCCCCTCCAGAATGAGGGACTGAAAAGCACCGGTATCTCTCCAAATTGTTATAGCCTGTTTGGACTCTAGTGCATTAGTCAGGGAAACAAATCCATTCATCATAAACCTTGAGGAACCCTCGAGCTCTTTGTCCACACGTTTGATACTTCCCCCATCCCCATCTAACGTTGGCATAGGCGTTCTGCATATGGTTTCTACCAGAGCCACGGTTCTGACATTTTTCTGCTCAAGCACCGGGCACCCAGCAACGATATGACCAGGTTCTTTACAGTAGAAACAGATAATCCCTTCTGGGATTGCACCAGCAGAACCACCCCGCCTAGGAGGTGAAGTTAACTGACCAGCAGACACAGGTTTTGGGAAACGGCCCCCCTGAACAGGACGCCTATCCCCGGACTCAACACGGTAGTCCTCCAAAAACACGGAATTGTGTGTCAACACAAACTCATCAGCGAAGACAGCGGCGTCGCCTATCTTCGATACCTTACGCTCATTTAGATGTGTGGAAACAGTATCAGGAACACCTCTTTTAAATTCCTCTAGGAGAATCAACTGCCTAAGCTGCTCTCTTGACTCTGCCTTCTGAGAAGTGCACCACCTGTCAAACAGGTTCTCCTTCTCCCTTCCAAATTCAACATAAGACTGCCCCTCCGACCTGCGATAACCTCTAAAACGCTGACGATAGGCCTCGGGGACCAACTCATAAGCCCTCAAAATGGAAGCTTTAACCAGCTCATAATCAGCACTTTGTTCAAGGGACAGAGCAGTGTAGGCTTCTTGTGCCCTACCAACTAAAACACATTGCAGCAGCAGTATCCAGGCGGTATCAGGCCACTTCAATGTGGTTGCCACCCGTTCAAAAAGGGGAAAATATCTTTCCACGTCTTTCTCAAAAAATGGTGGCACCATCATAATATTCCTGCCTACATCAAACCCGAAACGTGACTCTGGATGCAGAGCACCCGCCTGCAAGGCAGCATGCTTATATTCAAGCTCCTTCTGTGCACGCTCGTGCTCCAACAACATTTGTTTCTCCTTAAACTCACGCTCCTCACGCCTCTCTCTCTCCTTAAGCTCACGCTCCTCTCTCCTCTCCTCACGCTCTTGCTCTAGCTGCCTTTCCTTAAACTCCAACTCCCTTATCCTCCACTCACCCTCCACACCAGGTAATAGCGGAGACGCGCCAGACGAAGGAGGCTCCTCCACCCTCTCCTCAAGCACCTGCTCCCTAACGAGTAACACCCTTAACGCACTCAAGGCAGACGGCTTCAAACGTTTCTCCCCTGCAGAAAGCTCTACCCTGTAGTGTACAGCAAGTTCTAGCAGTTGTTCTTTGGAAAACTTCTCTAACAAGTCATGAGACGGGCGATCAACAAAGTCCCTGATGGAAGCCATTGTCACTGAACCAGCCACCCCAAGCTACACACCCTACCTCACAGTCACGAAGAACCACTAACGAACCACGAAGACCCCCCCAACGAACCACTGAAGAACCACGAAGAACCACTGAAGAACCATGAATAATGCTAAATGCCAATAATAACAACCAGAAGGGAACGCGGTGGAAATGTGAGCTCTACGGAGCGCACCTTTCTAGGTTGCAAAAAAATAAAAATAAAAATAAAAAATAAAACACACCCACCCTAAATAGATGTGTCATACCAGGTATGCTCACCAAACACTCAAACAAACAAAATAAATCCAACAAATAATTCCAAACAGGTGCGCCTTCTAACCTGATATGACTACATATGCTTCTACGTCTAAACTGCAGAAAAAACCGGCCCACCACATGTCTACCCTAAGAAACACTAAATCAAGCCCTACCACACTACCTGTGTTTTCCGGCCGCCCTAATCTACCTACCCTTAAACTAATGCCCTGTAGACCTAACCATCTTCAACCACACCTGCTACCAGCCAAAGATCATACTTGACCATCCACCCGTCCAGTACATGATACGGTACCAGACAAGCAGATGGTGCTAATCCCTTCCCTGACTGCCCCAGGAGTATGTGGTGCACAGGACGCTAACCAACAACCAGAAAATAATGTCCCTATCTACATGTGGTGCCCACTAAACTATATATTTTAACAGCATAAGTAGTCACATCAAATTACAAACAAATACGGCATACTCACCTGTTTGACGAAATGGCTCAAGCCCCCACGTTACACCATATGTAACGAACACCACCCAAACCATAATACCATGACACCCTGTGTAACACAAAAAAAAAAAACCAAACAAATTTCTAGGGGTAAATATCCCGGACGAGCGCCCAACTGTTACGACCCTGGCTCATGGGCACGCAACCTATGTGCAAACCGACACCAAAACCCTGTGCTCTAACTCAAAGTGCTACTATATCAAGGAACTATTAATGTAATTGTAAACTAATGTACTAATGTAAACCCAACGGACAAGGACTGGAAGAACCTGACAGCTCTTCCTCTAAGCACCGACCTGCATGTGTGTTACTAGGCCTGGCTTTAAAGCTCCCAGCAGGTAACCAATCAGCACTAATTGGCTAATTGGCAGCCCTCACCTGCATGCCCCGTGACACAGGAGTGATCAGGCCTGCCTGAACAGTGACACAGGAGTGATCAGGCTCCTGGTACATAACATTGGCAAACCCTGTTTAGTAGGTGATGGAACAATCAAGTGTTGTATCTGTTCGTTTTTATTCCACATTCCCCCCGCTGTGTAACTGTGCCCTCTATAGTCATCCCCCTCTCTGTAACTGTGCCCTCTATAGTCATCCCCCAGCTGTGTAACTGTGCCCTCTATAGTCATCCCCCAGCTGTATAACGGTGCCTCCTCTATAGTCCTCCCCCCCGCAGTATAACGGTGCCTCCTCTATAGTCCGTCCTTCCCGCTGTGTAACGGTGCCTCCTCTATAGTCCTCCCCCCCGCAGTATAACGGTGCCTCCTCTATAGTCCGTCCTTCCCGCTGTGTAACGGTGCCTCCTCTATAGTCCTCCCCCCGCTGTATAACGGTGCCTCCTCTATAGTCCTCCCCCCCGCAGTATAACGGTGCCTCCTCTATAGTCCTCCCCCCCGCAGTATAACGGTACCTCCTCTATAGTCCGTCCTTCCCGCTGTATAACGGTGCCTCCTCTATAGTCCTTCCTCCCGCTGTGTAACGGTGCCTCCTCTATAGTCCTCCCCCCCGCTGTATAACGGTGCCTCCTCTATAGTCCTCCCCCCGCAGTATAACGGTGCCTCCTCTACAGTCCTCCCCCCCGCTGTATAACAGTGCCTCCTCTATAGTCCTTCCTCCCGCTGTATAACGGTGCCTCCTCTACAGTCCTCCCCCCCCCGCTGTATAACGGTGCCTCCTCTATAGTCCTTCCTCCGCTGTATAACGGTGCCTCCTCTTTTAGTCACCTCCACTGCTCCTGTGCTCCGCAGGTGCCTCTGTCTCTGGGTTCCAGCTGGGGATGCCCCAGAAGATCCCTCCCCAGTACAACGCTCTGAAGGACTGCAGTCCCGAGGTGCTCAACACTCGCCTCAGGGTGCTCTACCACTTCTCTGACCTCATGTACAAGTCCTGGAGGCTGCTGAACCTGGACCCCAAGAACCAGGTACACCGGCGGCAACAAACAACACATACAGACGAGCACATCTCTCCATACAGTGAAAAAAGAAACACTTAACACATAAAACAAGATTCAAGAGATTCAAGATTCAAGATTGCTTATTGTCATGTGCACAGTTAAACAGACAGTTTGCCGTACAATGAAAATCTTACTTTGCTAGTCCGCCCTTCACACAAAATCACACAATACTTACCAATTTTCGTGAGTGCTAAAAAATAAGGTAAAAAATAAAATAGATTTTTTTTTAAAATGGTATAAGATGTATAACAACCCTCTCCTATAACAAATGCACACAAACACCCACACACACACACACACACACTCATGCATGCTCACACAGACAGGAATGCATGAGCTGTGGTCCATCCTTTGTTCTGCTTCTCTCACCTTGTAACCTTCTTCTCCGCCCCTCCCTCCCTCCCCCCCACTCTCCCTCCCTCCCTCCCTCCCTCCCTCTGCCCCACCCTCCCTCCCTCCCTCTCTCCCTCCGCCCCGCCCTCCCTCCCTCCCTCCAGGTGTCTGCCTCTCGCTACAGCTCAGGGACGTCGGCCATCGTCCAGGGCCAGCTGAGGGGCCTGCTGTCCCCCAAGGTCAACACTCTGCCCCTGGTGCGCTCCATCGGCAGGACCATGACGCAGGGCAAGACCTACGGCCCCCAGATTACCGTGAAGAGGATCTCCACCCGGTAAGGGCTGATCAGTGGATCTCCACCCGGTAAGGGCTGATCAGTGGATCTCCACCCGGTAAGGGCTGATCAGTGGATCTCCACCCGGTAAGGGCTGATCAGTGGATCTATCCACCCGGTAAGGGCTGATCAGAGGATCTATCCACCCGGTAAGGGCTGATCAGAGGATCTATCCACCCGGTAAGGGCTGATCAGAGGATCTATCCACCCGGTAAGGGCTGATCAGAGGATCTATCCACCCGGTAAGGGCTGATCAGTGGATCTCCACCCGGTAAGGGCTGATCAGTGGATCTCCACCCGGTAAGTAAGTAAGTAAGTAAGTAAGTATTTATAAAGCACCTTTCATACATGTCATGTAGCTCAAAGTGCTGTACACAATTATAGGCATATATAACGATAAAAGCAATAAAGTCATAGTGATCAGTTAAGATCAATGTTAAAAATAATAATAATAATAATAATAATAATAATAGTAACGTAAAAATGAAAATAACGTAAAAACAGTCATTTGCTTACCAGTTTGGGAGAATAGGTCCGCACAAACATTTCCGCTCAGTGGCAACCGGAAATGCACTAAACCAATGCACTTGTATGGTAGGTAGCAATGTTTAGGTCTTATAATGCTAGTGTAGTTACGTTTTTATCAGTGGTCATAGTTGGGTCCATAGTGCTTTACCAAGTCCCACGGATCCATCAGTGGCCGTGTATTGTGTGCGTATGTACCCGTTCGCTCATGTGGTCAGTGGCCAGAGTTGGGTCCACAGGACTTATCCAAGTCCCATGGACCCATCAGTGGCCGCGTCTTGTGGTAGAAAGAAAGAAAAAGAAAAACGCATAAAGAAAACAGTCTAAAGTTTGAAAGTTTGGGAGGTCCGCAGAAACACGCCTTCAGCTCAGAAGCTGAGGCGTGTCAAAAACTTTTGAAAAACTGGAGGCGTGTCTCCTATTGTACCCATTCCTTCATCTAAAAAGTTTAAAAGTTTGGGAGGTCCGCAAAAACACGCCTTCAGCTCAGAAGCTGAGGTGTGTCAAAAACGTTTGAAAAACTGGAGGCGTGTCTCCTATTGTACCCATTCCTTCATCTAAAAAGTTTGAAAGTTTGGGAGGTCCGCAAAAACACTCCTTCAGCTCAGAAGCTGAGGCGTGTCAAAAACTTTTGAAAAACTGGAGGCGTGTCTCCTATGTACCCGTTCCTTCATCTAAAAAGTTGGGTCCACAAGGCTTATCCTAGCCTCATGGATCCATCAGGTTTTTCCAAGCCATAACTATTTGTAAGCTAGACTGTATAGGTACGTTTTTAATTTTCCTTTAAAAATGTGTATAGAGCTGGCGTTTCTGATGTGTGTTGGTAGTGTGTTCCATAGTTTTGGGGCATAGTTGGCAAATGCCATACTTCCTATCCTTTTTTGGTTTCTGGGCGTGTCTAGTAAACCTGTAGTGGAAGACCGTAGCGTTCTTGAGGGCAGATAACTAACTAGGGAATTTGCTATGTATTTTGGGCCTTGCTCATTAAGAGCTTTATATGTTAGGAAAAGGACCTTAAAATCAATTCTATGAGTTATTGGAAGCCAGTGCAGAGTGGCCAGGACTGGAGTGATATGTTCTCTTCTCCTTGTATGAGTTAGTAATCGAGCTGCAGAGTTTTGGATAAGCTGAAGCTTCCCAATGGTTGCTTTGGGAAGACCAGTGAACAGTGCATTACAATAGTCAAGCCGACTTGATACAAAAGCATGAATAAGTTTCTCTGCATCCTTTTTATTTACGAAAGGTCTTACTTTCGCTATGTTTCTTAGGTGGAAGAATGACGTTTTCATGGCCTTATTTATATGAGACTTAAAGGTCAGGTCTGAGTCCAAGATGACACCTAGGCTTGTAACCTCAGTCTTTACATAGGATGACAGACTCCCCAGGTTTTTACAAAGCACTTCCCTTTTCGCTTTTGGGCCGATCAATAGGATTTCGGTCTTGCTTTCGTTTAATTTTAGGAAGTTATTGTTCATCCACTTGTTTATTGCTAACAGACAATTTGTAATGGACTGTATGGCTGTAGTGTTATTTGGTTCTGCGGAGATATATAGTTGTGTATCATCAGCATAACTATGGAAGCATACATTGTGGTCTCGAATGATGTCCCCGAGGGGCAGCATATATAGTGAGAAGAGTAATGGACCAAGGCAGCTTCCTTGTGCGACTCCAAAATTGCTGTTATGTTCCTCGGATACATTGTCTCCAAGCTTAACATAGAACCTTCTTCCCTTAATGTATGTTATGAGCCAATTTAGTACATGATCGGAAAAGCCAACCAGTCTTTCTAGACGACTGATCAAGATATTATGGTCAATCGTATCGAACGCTGCACTAAGGTCCAATAGGACAAGAATTGAGACTTTGCCAGCATCGGAGTTTAGCCTGAGGTCGCTAACTATTTTGGTAAGGGCAGTTTCAGTGCTGTGATTTGTTCTGAAACCTGATTGTAGTTCATCCATGATGTTATTATCTTTGAGAAAGGAGTTTATTTGTACTGAGACTATCTTTTCTAATATCTTGCTGATAAATGGAAGGTTCGATATTGGCCTATAGCTTTTTAGTTCGTTTACATCTAAGTTTGTTTTCTTTAGTAGTGGTTTTACTACAGCTGTTTTAAATGCATCTGGAAAAGTGCCTGTTTGAAGAGACATATTTATGATTTCAAGGACATGATTTGAGACACTATCAAACACCCGCTTGAGAAATGCTGTTGGTATAGGATCGAGGCAGGAGGTGGCGGAATTACACTCAGAGACAATCTTACAGAGGTCAGGTAATGTAATACATGTGAATTCCCCCATAGTTATCTCAGGTGGGGTTTCACTCATAGCCAGATCCATATCAGCGGTAATGCTTGCTCTAATCAATGATATTTTTTCATTAAAGAAAACTGCGAACTCTTCACATTTTGTGGCTGATTGCTGCGGTATATGGGGGGGTGGTATGTTAATCAGCCGGTCAATGGTGGAAAAAAGTACCCTCGAGTTACCCATATTTTCTGAGATCATTTTGGAAAAATATTCCTTTCTCGCAAGTTGTATTGCCTTATTGTATGCGCCCATGGCGTCTTTGTATAAATTAAAGTGAGCTGTGAGTTTGAGTTTCCTCCATTTTCGCTCGGCTATCCTACATTTTCTCTTGTTATCTTTAACATTGGTTTTATTTAGCCATGGAGAGATTCTATCAGTTTTTACCTTTTTAACCTTTAGAGGGGCAACAGTATCTAATACGGTTGACAAGGTGTTGTGGAAGTTTTGCACTTGCTGATTTAAGGAGGATTTACTGCATTGGTCGTATGATTTCATCATACTAGAGAATTTTGCTTCAGCTCTAGCGTCCAGAAGCCTTCTGTGAACTAGGAATTCGCTTCTGGTCTTATGTAATATTAGGCTTGTACCATAGAACACACAATAATGGTCAGAAATTGGAATTTGTTTTACTGATATATTCTCAATGTTTAGCCCTGTTGTTATTAGTAGGTCCAGAGTGTTGCCATGTTGGTGGGTGGCCTCGTGAACATGTTGCATCAGTCCAAAACTGTCCAGTAGGTTCAGAAACTCACAACCCCTGGGGTCATCCTTTTTGTTGATATGAATATTTAGATCTCCATTAAGAATGATTCTATCATACCTGGTAATGCAGATCGATATGAGTTCTGAAAATTCCTGTATGAAGAGTGGCGAGTACCTTGGTGGTCGATACAATGTCACACATATTACTGGCATTTCTGTTTTCAATACAATAGCAAGGTATTCAAATGATAAAAATGTTCCCAGGTCAATATCATTGCACACAAATTGAGTGGAGATGATTGCTGCTATTCCTCCTCCCCTCCCACTCTGTCTGTTTGATTGATAGAATTTAAAATTGGAAGGGCAGGTCTCAATCAGTGTTGCTACACCAGTGATATTGTCTAACCATGTCTCTACTAAAAACATACAATGTACACCATGTTTTACTATGAGTTCATTTATCAGAAATGATTTTTGTTTCAGCGCTCTAACGTTGAACAGTGCTAGTTTTAGCTGTACGGGTTCTGTAGTGGGGTGTGAGATAGTCTGTGGTTGAACACTGATATTGATAAGGTTAGATTTACATATGGGACGTGATAATGAGTAATTGATTAGTCTTTTGGTGATCAGAATCGGGATGACACTCAACGTGTTTTTTTGTAGTTTAGGCTGCTTCTGTATATAGTCTACAGAGCTAGATATGGTTGGTTGTCAGGCCAGTGATGCTATACTTTGTATGACGTTATGTATTAGCACATTTACCCCTGATATGTTTGGATGGATGCCATCGGGTCTGTAATGGTCTTTCCTGGACCAGAGCAGATCAAAGTTATTTATATAGCAAAGTCCTATAGTAGTACAGTGGGTCTGTAGCCATTTGTGCAACCAGAACAGACGGCTAAATCGCTCAGATCCACGACCTATGGATGGAATGGGGCCAGACACAATGCATATTTTACCCAGGCTTTCAATAGTGAGTATTAGTGATTCAAAGTCAGATTGGAGTTTAACGGATTGTCTAGCCATTACGTCATTTGCTCCGATATGAATAATAACTGTGTGGGCGGACGGATATCTCTCGATGATTTCGGGAGTACACTCCAGTAAGTCAGTTACTTTTAAACCGGAAAAACAATACGTAATGCCGTGTGGTATTTGCAAAAACCTGGTGATGGAATCTCCGATGAGTAGGATCTCTGGCTGTTCCTGGATGCATTCCCCGTCGTAGATGGCCAGGTTTCTATGGTGAAAAGCCGCAGGAGTAGCGTCTGCATTGCTGGCGGAGTTAGACGGCTGGTCGGGCAGCAGCGCCGTGAGGAGGGGCTCATTCACAGCGGCATTTCCATCGATGACACTCGCCGTTTGAATGATCATCCTGTTATGTGCTGCAGAGCACCGCAGACGAGGGCGTTTAAACTTTGGGGAGTCGGACCCATCGCGTGAGTCTGGGGAGCTTGGCGATGCGAGAGCAAACAGGGCAGAGCGCTTTCTAAGGTAAGGGCTGATCAGAGGATCTATCCACCCGGTAAGGGCTGATCAGAGGATCTATCCACCCGGTAAGGGCTGATCAGAGGATCTATCCACCCGGTAAGGGCTGATCAGAGGATCTATCCACCCGGTAAGGGCTGATCAGAGGATCTATCCACCCGGTAAGGGCTGATCAGTGGATCTCCACTGAGCTGGCGGATATATTATCCATTAAAAAAGGATTCAGGAAGTTTGGGTGGGGGGGGGCTGGGGGGGTATACACATAATAGAGCAATTCTAGGTTTTTTGATTAAAAATATCCTCATTTAGCCTCATGGAAATTACCGTACTTTTCGCACTATAAGCCGCACCTGACTATAAGCCGCAGCAGCTAAATTGAATGATGTGTACATATATAAGCCGCACTGGACTATAAGCCGCAGGTGTTTTAATGTTTAATTACCATATGCAATTAGCATTGGGACACAATACTGTCGGACAAATAACAAGAATTAACTCATTTACAAGTTGTATTAAGTTTAGCAAATAAGGGAACAGATAAATAACATTTCAATGCAGTCAAAAAAGCTATATTTTGATTTTTACATTTTCGGGTTTGGTCACGTCGAGTCACATATAAGCCGCACCGTTATATAAGCCGCAGGGTAGAAAAATGGGGGAAAAAGCCGCGGCTTATAGTCCGAAAAGTACGGTAAGTTGAATTGTAACACTGCACTGTGCGTTCAATGTGCCAAATGCTCCTCCATTAACCCTTTCACTGCCACACTACCAAAAGGTTAACCCTTTCACTGCGACAATACACAGAAGGCGACCGTCGGTTGTGTGATAGTAAGGGTTAAAACCCTGATCTCCAACCTTTGTCAATCAAGTTGTACGTGTTTTAATTGATTTGTTATCTTTGCTTTTTGCCTCGTCTTATAGTTCTGACTTCATATGCCTTTCTTTGCTCATTTCTGTATGTACACTCTACGTGACTATAAATGAGGGAAACCTCAGTTGCTTTTCGAGTTTAAATAAAGGTTTGAAATTAAATTAAATATATGACCTTAACAAAGGGAGTGGTTCTTAAGAAGAAAAGTGTTTTACACAGGAAAGCGGTGCAGTAGTGGGGTCGATGTTTATACCATGCACTAGAAATAACTAAGGTGAAACGATGAGGAGCTGCTTAACAATCTGAATGATATTGCTTTCAGTTTTTTAAATTTTATTTAAATACATTTTTTGGTAAGATGTCAGATACTCTGTGCGATGTCTAAATTGTTCCTCTCCCTCTCCCACACATAGGGGTCGCTCCAGCAAGCCCATCTTTGTGCAGATCGCCAAGCAGGTGGTGAGCCTTAATCCCCTGGAACTGCGCCTGCCTTCGCGAGCCTGGAAGGTCAAGCTGGTCGGGGAGGGAGCCGACGACGCCGGCGGGGTGTTTGACGACACCATCACGGAGATGTGCCAGGTAGGAGAACAAGCCTCGCAGGGTGGTGTTCACATTACAGGCGACACCGAGCTACACGACGGGGCCGAGGATGGCCAGCCTCCACGTGTCCTCCCAAGGCTCCCGTCCAAGGGCTGCTTTGGTCGTCCGTGGACGTATTCACTGTGGTCAGGAGCTTGTCTGATGATGATGAAGGCTGGGCGCCGAAACGTCTGTGAATCAATCTGTCAAGAATGAGAAATGAGTGTACGCACGGTCGCAAAGGGTCAAAGCTTTTTTCAGAAATATGCTGGGAATTCTGCCATGGGAAGTTAAGCTTGGCAATTTAGGATTCTCCCCCCCCCCCCCCACATGATAGGGCACTTCTAGGTTTTATGTTTTGATTAAAATATCCCCATTTATGCCTCATGGAGATTCTGTTGAACTGCAACCCCACACTGGTCAATGTGCCAAACGCTCCTCCATGATGCCAGCATCCCATTTAGTGGGGATTGAGTAGAATTACAACCCTCTGTCTGCACAGTGCATTCTCCAATCACATAATATAAT
Organism: Notolepis coatsorum; assembly: GCF_963971535.1. NCBI lineage: Eukaryota > Metazoa > Chordata > Actinopteri > Aulopiformes > Paralepididae > Notolepis > Notolepis coatsorum. The sequence continues at coordinate 88,677,604 of NC_140175.1, forward strand.
ACTGTGTAAAGAGTCAAGTCATTTAATTAAAAACTAAATTGTAGATTTGTATTTCTATTTGAAGGGTTTCTAATTATGTCTGCTTATGATATGGTAAAGGTTTAATGTTTCTGTATAATGACTCTGTAAATAGAGTCGAATACAGCCTGTTCAAATAACGCCTGTGTTTCTATTTCGTTTTTTGTTAATTCCTATATATTCTTGTTAATTCCCATGGAAAGTTTTTACCTTTGAATATTCCTGAAATATTGCAACCCTAAGTGTGCCTCTATTCTCCACAATTTGCATAAACTTGTCTCCATAAAATACGCTTTACATTACATATACATTATACATTCTATCTTTACATTTTCTTCCCGCGGGACTCCATTTTACGTTGAATAAGCTCCACCAATGGTAGCCACTCGCTGGAAAAGTTGAGTTGAGTTTATTTTATCTCGAACAATCAACCATATAAAAAACACAATAAAAATGATAAACTAAAGAAACAAATTTTAAATAAAATCTTACATTCTTCATTAAATGATAAACAAATGAGTTTGACAAGGAGCAGAAGGAAGCAAATGCTTATCTAGTCCTGCCCCTTCCTCACAATATCATACATAAAACTAGAAATAAAATATATAAAATAACTATTTTAGAGCTCTTCGTTTTTGTACTCATCAATGAGAGTTTTCCTAAATCTATTTTTGAACTGTACAATGTTCTTGCTAATTTTTGTTTCTTCATCTAAGCCATTCCACAGGATTACACCACAAACTGAAATACCGGTACACAAACCTTTAAGAGTAGTGCGGGACATAGGGTTGTTTTAAATTATATAAAAGTGAATTATTTGGTGATGTTCTGAAAGATAAGTCGGGTTCTAAAGTTCTATCAACTGTCTGAAAGTGAGCATTAGTTTCTCCTCGAGTTCTGGATTCATCATCTTCGGTGGATCCAAACCTTCAGGAAAACAGGATGAAGAAATGGTGAGAAAACCTTCTGGTAATGGATGATTCTGTGCATTCATGTGTGTGTGTGTTTCTGTTCTCTCCAGGAGTTGCAGTCTGCTGTGGTGGACCTTCTTATTCACACCCCTAACAGCTCTACTGATGTAGGCAGCAACACAGACAGGTACACCTCACTCCTACATGAGAATCTACTCACGTCTGTTTGATAAAGTATACAAAACCTTTCATATGTGACCATGAAAGGCTTATAGACACCAACCATGAATGAATTAAGGAATGAACGATTTATATTTTCGAACAAGTATAAAAACATATAAAATATATCTGTTATTTGACATAATACAAAAGATAATAAAAAAAGACAACATAAAGAGAAACAGATAAACAAATCATAGTTTACCCTGTTCGAAAAAAGAGAAGAGGTATACACTTTTTAATTCCTACCCCTTTTTAACTATCATAAATGATCATTTAATCTATTGTTAATTATATGTATAAACGCTGTATCTCTATACAATCCAATACATTTATATAAATATACCTATAAATATGTAATATATTATATATATACTAAATAAATACCATATGATGTACATAATTTCTTCTTTTTTTTTATTTACATCTTACACATACTCCCAATCAACACACTTCCTCTTCCAGATACCCATTTAAGAAAGATTTTTTGTACATCTTTTTAAACTGATTTATGTTAGTACTCTGTTTTAGCTCTAACTCCAGACTGTTCCACAAGTCCACCCCACAGATGGACCATAGTTAATGCATTCACTCCCCCAAGTTTGACCCACATTTTCCCCCCAAATGTTAAACTGTGTTACGTTTGCCCACACACACACACTGCACTCTGCTAGGTTCCTGCTGAACCCGGCAGCCGCCTCGGAGGACCACATGGTCCAGTTCCGTTTCCTGGGCATCCTGATGGCGGTGGCCATCCGCACCAAGAAGCCCCTGGACCTCCACCTGGCGCCCTGGGTGTGGAAGCAGCTGTGCTCCATCCCCCTGGGGGGGCCCGACCTGGAGGAGGTGGACCTGCTCACCTACCGCTCCCTCCACGGCATCCTGCACCTGGACAACACGGGCATCACCGAGGAGAACTTCACTGTGGTGAGATACACCGGGATGTGTGCCTGGTGCCAGTGTATGGCAGCCATTGAGCCTGCGTAGCCCAAGGTTGGGTGCTACCAGTGGTTGTGAAGGAGGACATTTCCACCCTACATTGTGGGGAGCGCTTTGAGTGTCTAGAAAAGCGCTCTATAAATGTAATGAATTATTATTATTATTATTATTATTATTATTATTATTATTATTATTATTATTATTATTAGCACAGACCACGTTGTTGTTGTAGTTGCTGCTGCTGTGCATCTGCACACTAGGCAGAGAGCAGCTATTTTTAAACCAACATGCATTACGTTCTGTGTTCTGCCAGCACTCTAATCCTACTCCCCCTCCACTCTCCCCTCAGATGATCCCACTGGACTCGTTCGTGGCCCACAGTGCCGACGGAAAGCTGGTGCCCGTGATCCCCGGAGGTCGCAACGTCTCCCTGACCTTCGCCAACCGGACGGAGTACGTGGAGAAAGCTCTGGAGTACCGGCTGCACGAGATGGACTCCCAGGTTCAGTGGATTTTTATTCTTATATTCTTATATATATATACTGTAATTTTCGGACTATAAGGCGCACCTGAATATAAGCCACAGGTGTTTTAATGTTTAATTACCATATGTAAGGGTTCGTGCACAGAGGGGATTGTCGGGAAAGAGATAGCCGTTTGAGGAAGCTCCCATTTATTAACATTTTTGTTTAAACAGTAACGTTACTAACGTTAGCTCACGGAACGATAGCTAGTTAGCCAACGCTAGCCAGCACCTGCAAAAACAAATGCCAAACTGATGATATCAGACGTTGATATCAGGAGCTATCAGTAGCTAGCCAGCTAGATAACGTTAGACAATGCCTCATGTATTAAACTAAAGTGAATAATTGACTGGGTCATTTTGTTTAATGCTTCAGTTATGTTGAAAGAGGAGCTCTGAGCTGCTCATGCACTCGACTCTTGCCGTAAGGGTTTGTTGACATGGGTCTGTGAGGGGGAGGAGGAGGGGCAAGGCGTGCACTGCTGCAGCAGCTGTGTGCCTGTGAGAGAAGAGCGAGTCAGAGTTAAAGGTGGTGGACTGTAACCTGTAAAATCCATAGATTTAGGAGGTCCCCTAGTGGCTGTTAGCTGTAAAAATCCATAGATTAGCCGCACCGTTATATAAGCCGCAGGGTCGAAAAATGGGAAAAAAGGCGCGGCTTATAGTCCGAGAATTACGGTATATATATTAGGCCTGTCCCGGACTAAGGATTTATATAGACGACTTTGATTGGCCAAAAGTTGCCGATAGTCGACTAGTAGTGGACTACCCCCCACCCGAATGCTAATTTTTTTTTTTAATAAATATTATTATTAAAAAAAAATTCTATCACTCCATTTGGGCTGTGGGGGCTGCTTAACACTATGGCGACCGGAGCCCTGTGGCGATTTAGGCCTCAGAGGACAGAGGATTATAAACAAACCGATGTAAGAGATATATATATCATTTATAGTATTGCTATCTGTCCATTCTCATTGTCACTTGAGTGCATAAACCATGCCTTCATAATGGCTTAAAGAAAAAAAAATCCATTGGTTGGTTGTCATTTTATAGCGTTGTGAATATAAGGTATATCGCGCTTTTCGTCTAGGCTTTTCTGCAGGAGGCTGCAAAAAAGGCTAAATGTTGGCGCCGTTATATCCAACGCCATTTCTGCTGTATATATACAAATGAAATAAAACAAACTGCGTAGCATCCGGACTATTACAGAGCATCTATGGATGAAATGGGGGCAGCGGGGAACGCCGATCAGTATTATTGATTAGCAATAGAGTGTGCGTTCAGATAGCCAATGTCAGTAGTCTATCACGTTAGGTTATGAAACAATGTCCAATCCAGCTGTAATTTGGGGTAATATTATCCTACCGTCAGGCCATTCTGATTCTGGTAGATCGATATGAACATTGGCTAATCATAAATCCCATTATTCCACGCTGAAGAATACGTTCGGCAAGCTGATCAAAGATGGAGGGTCTTCGTTTGGAATCAAGGCTCTATGATCCGCCCACAGGACTGTAAAAGCAATTTTCTTTTAAATCCCATAATGATACTGCAGTGGAGCGATGGCGCCCCTAAGCGGATCTGGCCGGTACTGCATGTTTCGAAAATCAAATATGTGGAAAGATCCTGCAAGTGAATCGGGGACCTAATAAGCGTTATAAATATGGAATAAAACAATAACAACTTGCCACAAGTATATACGTGGCTCTGGTCCACAACGCATGGAATCGAAACACGTATATACTCGTGAACGGACGCCATAGTGTTAATGTCTGAAGGAGTCGACTGAAGGCTTCTTGTCCTCTGCGAAACCAAGCAATTGGTCCACTGATGGATACCTCTTGATATTTGTCTAGTGTGTTCATTAGATGGGTGAAATCTTCTCTTTCAGTGCCTCTGTGCCCATTTTCTTAGGCAGTTAGCCTCGCTGGTATGAGCACCATTAGCCTTAGCAACGCTTCTAGGCCTGCTTTTGGAAAGAATGATAATTATTTTTTTACTAAGATCATGATGTTGGCAGTCGACTACGGCTCCTTTCGATCGATTAGTCGACTATTCGACTAGTCGAGGTCAGCCCTAATATATATAAAGGCAATATGACGGCACTGAGTGGACCTGCTGGTCATTTGCGTCTGTGAACGGTTGACTGCGTGCGGTAGGTACAGTGTCTCCGAGCCTGGCCCGCAACGGAAGGGCAAACACCGGCACAGACTGTTCTCAGGGGCAGTCGCATTCACCGGTCATTCAATGTGATTGTGAGTCACCTGGGGTCGTTATCCCTGTGACTGATTGTGTCACGCCCAAAAACAGATGGTTAAAAACCGTCTACTGTACCTCTCTCTCTCTCTCTCTCTCTCTCTCTCTCTCTCTCTCTCTCTCTCTCTCTCTCTCTCTCTCTCTCTCTCTCTCTCTCTCTCTCTCTCTCTCTGTCTGTCTGTCTGTCTGTCTGTCTGTCTGTCTGTCTGTCTGTCTGTCTGTCCTGTCTGTCTGTCTGTCTGTCTGTCTGTCTGTCCTCTCTCGCTCTCTGTCTATCTCTTTCTCTGTATCTCTTCCTCTGTCTTTCTCTCTGTCTCTCTCTCTGTCTCTCCTCTGTATGTCTCTTTCTCTCTCTCTCTCTCTCCTCCTCTCTCTCTCTCTCTCTCTCTCTCTCTCTCTCTCTCTCCTCTCTCTCTCTCTCTCTCTCTCTCTGTCTTTCTCTGTATCTGTCTCTCTGTCTCTCTCTCTTTCTCTGTATCTCTATCTGTCTCTCTCTCTGTCTCTCTCTATCTCTCTCTCTCTCTCTCTCTCTCTCTCTCTTTCTCTGTATCTCTCTCTCTGTCTCTCTCTCTTTCTCTCTCTCTCCTCTCTCTCTCTCCTCTCCTCTCTCTCTCTCTCTCTCTCTCTCTCTCTTTCTCTCTCTCTCTCTCTGTCTATCTCTCTCTGTCTATCTTTCTCTGTATCTCTCTCTCTGTCTCTCTCTCTCCTCTCTCTCTCTCTCTCTCTCTCTCTCTCTCTCTCTCTCTCTCTCTCTCTCTCTCTCTCTCTCTCTCTGTCTCTGTCTATCTCTCTCTCTCTCTCTCTCTCTCTCTCTCTCTCTGTCTCTCTTTCTCTCTCTCTCTCTGTCTGTCTCTCTCTGTCTCTGTCTCTCTCTCTCTCTCTCTTCTCTCTCTCTCTCTCTCTCTCTCTCTCTCTCTCTCTTCTCTCCTCTCTCTCTCTCTCTCTCTCTCTCTCTCTTGTGATAGCTACACGCCCTCTCCCTCCCCTCTCGTGGCGGTAAAGCGGTGTTAACACACTGTTTGTCCCGGGTGTCCAGGTGGCGTCCGTCAGGGAGGGCATGTCCACCATCATCCCCGTGCCCCTCCTCTCCCTGCTGACGGCGCGGCAGCTGGAGCAGCTGGTCTGCGGTCTGCCCGAGGTCTCCGTGGAGATGCTGAAGAAGGTGGTGCGCTACCGCGACATCACCGACAGCCACCAGCTGATTGGCTGGCTGTGGCAGAGCCTGGAGGAGTTCACCAATGAGGAGCGGGTGCTCTTCCTGCGCTTCGTCTCCGGCCGCTCCAGGCTGCCGTCCAACCCGGCGGACATCACGCAGAAGTTCCAGATCATCAAGGTGGACAGGGTGAGGACCTTTTTAATGATGAGCACCTCTTATTTGATTACAAGCGCCTGTTGTTTGCCTCCCAAGATGGCCTCTCTGATTTGTTAATTCTCTGGGAATCATTTCAGTACATCTCAAAACTTCTTGCACCAGGGTTTGGGTTTTTGAGCTATAGGAAGTAGAAATGATTAGTGTGTATTAGCTGATAGTGGAGGTCAATGGAAAAAGAAAACCATTGAAGGGGACATATTATCAATCCTTTCAACAATATTATATCAAATCAAGTCAAATGTATTTGTATAATGTAATCACAACAAATTGCCCCCATGGGCTTCACAGATCAAGAAGACAAGTCACAATAGATCCACAACAAAAACCACCATCAAATCCACAATTCTGCAACACCCCCAGGCGTTCCCCAGTGAA